>NC_135438.1:8728011-8738011 GCF_051991255.1 Vanacampus margaritifer
TGGCAGGGTGCCGCCAGTTATTACATCTGAAGTGTATTTAGTTTTCATGATCCCTCAAGGCAAAATTCACTGCAAAACTAAAAGGAAGTTCAATGAAACAAATACAAGTAGAATATGAACTTCATTTGCCTTTGACGTCTGCCAGAAAAATATTTGAATTCAACAGCCATGCTACTGCAAATCCTGAATTTGCGTCTGAAATGCATCAGAAACTTTCTAATAACTCATAATCCTAAATCAGGACTTACTTTTTTTTTGTAGCATCTTAACTGATTTTTACAATGTGAAAGGCCCGCCGGCAAGTCACAAGTCTCATTCCCAAAACAAGAGTTCTGTCATAGAACCAAGACCAACCTGTGGATCGGCTGTATCGTGCCACACCGCAGATTCCAGACTGCCAGGAAATATAAACAAGAAAGTAGCAAAATGTCTCAAAATGTCCATTAATAAATGTCAATAAATATAGTATGTCGGAATGAATGCATGAATGCAAAGCATGATCCTAAAAAAAAGTCATTTCAAAATCATCACCTGTACTACCTTAAAAATAAAGAGCTTAAAAATGATTTTCTTTGAAAAGAAATACACTTGAGCTTGTGTTTGCAGTAAACAAATTCCGCTTTTTCCCCAAACAGAAATAAGTAACTTATCATTTAACAATATGGATCAATAATCATGTCCAAAGATGCACATGATACGTTGCTTTTGATGTATCTTAAAAAAGTAGGATTTTACAGCAGTTGACATTCATAATATCTTCCTGGGGTCGATTTCACAAAGCAGGTTTAGTGAGAACTCTGGGTCAAGAAAGCCTGAAATGTGGGAAACTCCGCATCTTCTGTTTCAGAAAGGGAAGTAATTGAAACCAGAGAAAAAGAGGTCATTGAAGCTCTCGCTCAGTTACCGTAGTAACAGCGTCCATGAACCTAACACAATGAACCTCAAGGTTTTCTCTGTATCCGCCTCCTTCAAACCACACGCGACATTTCATTTCCTCATTCATGCAGTCCGCTGCGGCTATTTTTTTTGCGTAAATACGCCAGAGTCTAGAGCGTAAAGTCCACTTTTGTCACAAACATGGCATGTCCTTTTGACAATGACCCTATTGATGAAGGTGCCGCATTATTGCGCAGGGAATTAAATATTTGTTGCGAAATTGTTTTGTCGGACCGCGCATAATTATGCTGGCATTTCCGGACAGTTATCTTTTTGAACGGTACAGTTTTTATTTTATTTTTTTCTCTAAGAGCTCAGTATTGTTCATTCGGTAATTTTACCGATTTGACATGTCATCATCATTGCTCTCTTTTTTTATTTTTTTAAATTTTGTATGTGGGTGAGTACAGTATGTGCATGAATGTGCGTGCGTGTGAGTGTGTTATATCACAGTCTATCATCTACATACACAACTTAATCCGTCCTTACATTTGCAACATCCTTACATTTGTTGAACATGCTATGTGAAATGGACCCTTGCTCTTCTTTCAACATTCACGCTGTTTCAAAGTTAACCCTTTGACTGCCAGACGTTTTCAGAAACGGGTTGTCGCCAGTGCCAGCCGATTTAAGCATTTTGACTGATCTTTCAAGGTCCACAGAAAATGTTGTGTTTGGACTATGGAAACACACATACTACCAAATGAAAGATTGGACTCTCATCTTTCATCAGAAAGAAAAAGTTCTTCAGTAATCAACAATAGAAAATGGTTACTTTCACCGAAATTCTCTGTTTTGAAACAAAAAGCGGAGAAAAAGAGCTTTTTGTGAAACGATGTTATTTCATGCACTCTAGTGAATTGTACACTTCTTTTTGTCCATGAATGATGCCACAAACACCTAAATAGTGCTTTACTTCTGTAAAACGCTTTCACCAACAATGAAAAAGTGTTTTTTGATTGCAAAATACGTTTATTTCCATTCAACAGTGTAACAATTTGACAAAACAATTTCGCAAACTATTTACAAATGTGTGCAACTGTGGTACTACTTACAATTATGTGGATGTTTCAAATACAGCTTTTCTTTTTGTAACGCTCTCCTGCGTGCAAGGAGACGCCGCTGGACTCGCACAACAGTTTACTTTCACTTTCGCATTTGTCCGTTTCGCGTGCAGACGTTACACTTTCTTGACAGCCTTTTTTCCGGGGAATAAATAGCAAGTAGCAGACTGTACACACTCCTCCGATGACTATGCATTGGACTCGGGGCACTCTTCATCGTCCGATTGAACGTCCGCCTGAGCGTTGTGCTCCGTGTTTTCCGGTGTCAGCATCGCTCGCCCGTGAACCTTTATAACGTCGTCATAGCCGCCGCGTCAGCGCTTCCAACTTCGGCGTCAACCTCGGAGTCACCATCATCATCATCGATGATGATCATCGTCGTCATCAATGTGCTCTTTAGCGTTGGTCGATGTCTTTGAAAAAAACGTCTCGACCGTGAGCTGCTTGCAAGCGGCCGCCATTATGGCTTCTTCAGCCAATGTCCCCCTCAACACTCTAGCCCCGCCTCACGTCTTCTACTGACGCCCACCCAATCTTGTCAAAAGAGAGTCATCGCTGCCCTCTAGGGGCCAAAAATAGTCATTAGGCACAACAGACTTGATGGAAACTTTCACCAAAGATGCGGAAGGGTTCCCTCTACCCTTTCAAAAAAAAAATTTAAAAAAATGGGTGGACGTCTTTTAGCGTCTTTGCCGCTCCTCCGTAGGTTTTTGCAGAACGTCATTTAATGTCTTTGGCAGTAAAAGAGTTAATTGTGTGCCGCCACCTGGTGGTGAAGAGTGGAATTTTACCCCAAATACTCAAAACTGACACCAAAAGCTCACTATGATAAAGGCCACAAACCCAAACAGGTCTTGAGTTTGAACTCCATCACTTAGCAACACCATTTCCCCGCCCATTCTGCTTCTTCTCTCATTTCCCCTCCCTCCCTCCCATCCATCACTTCCTTCCCAATCACCCTCAATGTGCCCTTTATTTTCCCCCCCATCCCCCCCCTGTAGAGACACTGCACACTTGACAATAGCGCCATCTTACCTTTAGGAGTAGCAGATATATCAGTCTGCATTAACAGATAACCCACATCCCTCTTTATCTGCCCCCTTCCACCTACATGGAAAAGAGGCTCCTATGAAGATAAATGACAGCCGCTCACTCGGCTTTCCGTGCCTGCTTTTTCATCCGCTGCCTTCACAGCGTGGTGGGGAATTCCTGCTCGATGCCTCGGAGTGCCGCCGCCGCCGACAGCTTCACAGCATCATTACTGAAAGAGCGCGGTTGGCTAAGGCGACTGATAGAATTAGGAAGGCTACTCTCGAGCATGACGCTCATCAAATTTTAATCATGGAGGGAAATTAATTAGAAATCTAAAGGGGCTCTTCTTTCGTAATCAACATTATTGAATGTTGTCTTTCCGGGCCTGCGAGTTGACATGATGTGTCAATCCAGTTTTAATTAGAGACATCATGTTTCTCTGTACTATTGAATGTGGCGTGGGCGGACGAGCTTTTATTTGGTGTTGTTTGAGGATTTCATTAGAAGCTTCTTTAATCCCAAAGAGGTCATTTAAATTCATATTTTTCCACCCTTATCTAGTCAGTCGTTTAATAACGGCAATTATACCGCAGAGTGTCGATTTGTTTTTTTTGATTTTATTTTTTAATAGACGTCATGATCAAACATCAATAATGAGACACAACTACCAAGGTAAACAACACAAGACGTGAAATGTTGCAGAATGCTTTGAATGACACATTGGATGGAGAAAAAAAAAATTTGGCTAAATTTTAGACTACCGGTAATTTAAGGGACTGAGACAATTAAAAAAAAAAAAATAAAAATAAAAAATAAAATATATATATATATATATATATATAACATATATACATATATATATATATCATATATACATATATATATATATATATATCATATATACATATATATATATATATATATCATATATACATATATATATATATATATATCATATATACATATATATATATATATATATCATATATACATATATATATATATATATATATAACAACCTGGCAAATTTAACCAGTATTTATTCAACAAAGCTAAATTGGCACAAACGGCATAAAATGTCACTTTTATTCACTCATTTTTATCCCGCTAAAACAATATCGACTGTCTCTATTATTTTCCAAGAATGTAGAAATGTGACCTTTAAATCGTCCATAATCCCAAAATTTGTCAATAATGATAATATGAATGGTCCCTTTGACATTTAAAAAAGTAAACCTCTTGTACCACAATTCACTCATCCATCTATACTATAGGGCTGCACAATATATAGAAAAATATCAATATCATGATATTCACCCATGCGATAAGTTTTATATGGAATTTGTCTGAATTTGACCAGTCAAACTTAAGAGTGCATCACCATCCAATAGTTGAACATTATCTAACTAAGAATAGATTGAGCTTGCTTATTTTGCCGCATGAAAAAATGTAATTATGTTATTAGATAATAAAAAAAAACTAGGGGTGTGCCAAACAAATCGATTCTCATAAGAATCGTGATTATCATTTACTATGATTCAGAATCGATTTTAAATGTCCCCAAATCGATTTTATTTAAATTATTTTATACTGTCTTCCCTTTGTTTGTGTGTGCCTTTATTGGGAGCGCTGTTCATGTTGTACCCGGTTTGGCCACTGAGGGGCAGTGTTGTTCCACGCGGTCTGATACACTGTTAAGTTGTAGCCACATCAAAAATCACAATCAAGTTATTCCAATAAAAGTTTTTTTTTGCAGCGTGGAGCCGTTCTTTTGAGTGACAGAAGTGCCCCGAGTAGCGCACTAATTAGCATTAGCGAGTCAGACTGGAGTAGATCATTACGATTCCTTGAACATCTATAAATTGAAGCAAAAATCATTATCAATCAAATCATTTTGAATCAAAAATCGTTCCGAATCAAAAATCGATCTTGAATCGAATCGCACACCCACAAATCGGAATCGAATCGTGAGACAAGATTCCCACCCCTAAAAAAAAAATTCTTTAGTTAACATGACTTAAACTTCAGTTTGTTTCTTTTCTTTATTAATTATTTAGTTTTGTTTACATGTTCAAAATAAATGAATAATATTTAAGTCAAGACCAATAATAATAGTACATGTTACATATCGCAATAATATCGATATCACTGTATTCAACTAACTATAGTAACTATATCATGTTCTTTAAATATTGTGTAGCCTTAATCTATACAGCATATAACTATATCCATATCTATCGCTCCATGTATATCTATATATGTGTGTCTCTCTTTTTCACACACACATACAAATATATTCACTATTGCCTGCGTTCATCATGACGGTAAAATGGCTTTGAGATAAATAATCAAGCAAGCGTCTCTTGTTTCTCTCTTGGCCTCCTCAAGTAAAACAAAGTATGTTTATATTTATTTATAAGCGCGTGTTGGCGTGTCCATACACTATGTATGTGTTTGCATGAATGTTTCAAGAGTGAATGGGACCGCTTGCTCTCTCTGGCCCCGAGGCCAGCCAGCTGCATTATTCAAATAGCGATAAGAGCTTTCACGCTCTGTATTACTGTGATACTGCCGTGTGCTTACAAACACACATGCACACAAACACTTTTCAGTAGCCATCTGATAAAACGTGCCGCATAACCTTCATGAGCAAAAAGTCAGCACGTGACGGCCGGTACGACCCACGCGGGCTTCTTTAAGGGAGGCTGATGAGGTCAGGGTTTAAACGGAGGCAACATTAATTGCAGCACATTATAAAGACGTAAACATTAGGTATGCAACATAAACCATGAACAGGCAGCGCATGCTTAGACTGAACTCTGGAATCTTATGTTCGATGATCTTATTTGGAAGACCAACTCACACCACGATGCAGTGGAACCTCGAACCTTCATCAATGGCCATTGATACACAGATAAGCCACTTTGGCCTGCGTCTTTTCTGAGATCGGCTACAAACGATCGCAAAATAGCCAAAAAGCAATTCCATTCAAATGCAGACTATATATATATTTGACCCGCTCACTTGACAAATGAAAGGCAGTTTGCAACGACGGAAACCAACCCAAGGCACGCGTAGGACCGCCCCCTCATTTGAATAACATTTCATCCTGGGCAGCATGGTCCAAAACTGCCAAAATTAAAAATAAATAAATGACTAAAAGTTAAAATAAAAACTGATATAAAAAATATATTACTCAAAAATTAAATACAAATGTATTTATTTATGTACTGTATATACTGTATATATATTTTTGTTGTTTTTAATTTCCATTTAACTAATTTTTTTATTTAATTTTCCAATCATATTTTTTTTATCCATTTTATTTTCACTTTTAGACATTTATTTACTTAGTCATTTATTTATTTTGAATTTTGGCAGCTTTGGTCCTCCATAATCAGCAGGTTGCAACACATACAGAGAGACTGGAAGAATCACAGATAGAAGCCACAATTGACGTTATTGAGACTTAAACTTTTTTTTGGGGTTGCACTATATACACCATTTTGTTCTTTTTTTTTTCTATAAATTGTTTGAGATGAGGAAATAACAATTGCGTGGCTCTAGTTAAATGCCCCATTGCCCTGACTTTTGACATTTTCAGTAAATTTCACTCAGCCAAACTTTTTGTGAGTAGCGCATAAAGAGAATGATCCAAGCAAGAGGTCGATAGGGCGTTGGCGGTGGCGAAGTAGAAGTTTTGCATGCGAAATGGAGCGAAAAATGGTTGCTAAGCAGCTGTTGCCAAGAAGCCTCCATCCAACCTGCTTCTGCTGCGCTGGCCTTGATCCCACTCAATTCCCGAGTATCCGACAGCACAGCTTCTTGATTCTTGTCTATCTCCTTACGCTTGTGGGTTACGCGCACCTCCTCCGCTGGATACAGCGCCTCATCTAACACTTAAGTCATATTTGGAACTAAAGTTAAGCCATAAGTCAACAAGTTGGCTGAGGAAGGTTTCAGTTTCCTGCCAACTTGGAAAAAAAAATATGGTCGTTTTTTTATTTTATTATTTTTTTTAACTTTACTATCCGTTTTGGCCATCATGGTGACAACCAAGGATAAAAAAACACCAAAAGACTAATAGTCTTTTTGTTGTTGTTTTTTTTAACACAAATTTAGCATCAGTAGTGGGTGGGATCCATTGTTTGAATTAGGAGACTAGGATGGAATGATAATTGTTCAACCCCAGTTCTCAGACATCTTTTATGGTCCAATTGGATCTCCTAGTAAACGGACTCAGTGTCTCTAACCACCAGTATCAGACTGGATCATTTGGCATGGCAACGTTAACATGTTTGGTTTAAATTTATTCACCATTTTATTTTTTTGATTCGCTTCAATACGATATTGATTAATTGTGGCACATTAATTCTTCTAAAATGTCAAGGATTAAAAACTCCACAAAAATTAAGCTCCAAAGTAAATTTTGCGGAGGCAGTAACTGGTCAAATGATTTTGTTTGTTAATGAAAGTAACACGTGTTATAATCACTTAAGTGTTACACAAGCATTGACATCCGCAAGGATGAGATGAAAATATTTTCATAATCTAATTCAATAACTGCAAACATAAATTAAAAAGTCAGTTATTTCATAAATGTAATAAAATACTTTTAAATTCATGTGAAATGTAAATTTCAAGAAAACAGATATCAAAAAAAATTCTGCCTTAAATTCTATTTTCTTAGGAATTTATGGGGAAAAGAGATACTTAAAATAATCGATTCATGGTTTTATGAATCGATATCGGGATTGAAAAGGATTACCGATTTTCGATTTTTTAAAACCCAGCCCGAATAATAATAATTCCATTAAAATGGAATAAAATCTCCCAGAACTGTGTACTAACTACTAAGAAAAAACATTTCATTCATTCATTCATTCATTCATTCATTCATTTTCTGACCCATAAAAATAGAGAGCACACTCCAATCCCTCCCGTCATGTGTGAAATATGTCACACTACAAAATCTGTACACCCTGAAACTGGTTGCCAGCCAATCGCAACAGACCAAATGAAGATATTTTAAACAGATGGACTTCTTAAAAATGACATCACATTTCCCCTTCAGCCTCTTCATTCGTCCTTTGTCGCTCGCACACGGCCGCCGCCATCCCATGCCGGCTTGACAGGATGACCTTAGGTGTTACATGTTACACTCTCACCATCACCTCCTCCTCCTCCTCCTCCTTCAAGGACAAGCACAGCCGTCAACACCAAAATCAAAGCCTCTTCCCAATTAAACTCCCCCCTTGTCCTTTTGCGTGCACGGACACACACTCCACTTTTTTTTTTTTTTTGTCTGCGTGACACAAATAATCAGCCTAAGCTGCACTTTGTCCGCCTCTGATGACGAGCCCGGGATCACGTAAAACCCATTATCGCCGGCAGATAATTCTATTTATCGGCTTAATTATCGATACCTCGCCGCCAAGCGACTTTCTGGAGGTGCCGGAAATATAAACAAGCCTGAGGAATGTTACACTAATGCCAAAAGCAATTAGGTGTGCGCTGTTAGTCGCTGGCTCGGTCGTCGCCGGCATATTTCACAAACGCGCTCGCACGTCGAGACCTTGCTTCCGTCTTCTCTCTCCTTTGTGCCCTCTATACTTGCACGCCAATAACCCTGGCTCCTGTTAATCACGCACATACGCGCACGCGCGCAGTGAAGGGGACCAGGAAAGGGCACGTAATGATGCTGGCGAAAGCGCTCCGTCAAGTCACCCTGCAGACGACCTTGGCTGGGGCGGGACAGGTCGGCCCGCTGGAGACTGAACATGAGGAGTGTGTGCGTCTTTTTGGCTACCACGTAAAAGAGATTAAAAGAGCATGAAGGGCGTACAAAAGTGTGGAAAAACACAGCTGATGTGTCCCTAATGGAGTGTGTATGCATACTTGAAGTGTGAAGGCACGGGGCGGAGTGGGATGAAACAACAATGACTAGAGCAGAGGATGCACTGTGAAGAAATGCTGTGATTTTTGGTGTGTGTGTGTTTGAGAGGAAAATGGAGGGCAGCACTTTTGTGTAGTGTATATTCAGCATCAGAGTCAAGAGGATTGCTTGGGGGATATGAACAAATCATAATGTTAGTGTTAGATTTTGGCAATGACGTTTGAACAGTTGGAATTTTCATTCTGTAACAGAATTGTATTGTGTACCATTCCTTCATTTTCATTCCAGTTACGGATAGACAACATTTCACCCGAGTTAAAACTTGATTCAAGATACAGTACATTATCTGAAGACTGAAATTTGAACATCTTAAATGAGGTGGAGAAAAAAAAAGCTATCTACCTCTCAAACTGGATTTATAACATCTACAATTCTATTTTGCAGATATCGATAATTCACACGTGAATATCATCATCTGATTTGTCAATATCTGTAATGGGAAATAACCGAGGAAAACCTGAATTACAGATAGACAACATCATTTCGCAAAGTTAAAATTTGATTCAAAACATTTGAAGACATTTAACTCATTTGCTCCCAAAAACGTATACATATGTTCTGTTTTAAGTGTCCCAAAGACGTATTAATCCGTTTTTAAATGCTACAGCACACAGAAGGCTTTGATGCAGCCTCTCAACTACAAAGAACGGTTAAAGAAATGGTAGTTATTATACACAAACAACCAGCAGGTGGCAGCAGAGCAAAAGAGATCAACCAGGGCCGTGTTGAAAAAACAAACAAACTAATTTACTCACAATTCTAAATAGATTTGTGAATAATGATTAAACTTATCTATATTCTTATGCTAATTGCTGCAAAACGGAAACAGGTAGAAACATACTTTTTTTCCTGATAAAAGAATAGACTCTAATCTTTCTTTTAGTAGGTTTTTGTAGCGATTGAAGGGGATTGCTTCAGTGAAAATGGCTGGGAGTGAATGACATCTTTTCTACAACTGGAGTCAAAATTTAAATAGCTCAAACAGGATTTATAGCTTTCTACAATTCTGTTA
>NC_135438.1:8743011-8785511 GCF_051991255.1 Vanacampus margaritifer
ATTACAGCTTTAACTCAACTGCCAATATGGTGTCTTTTCAGGTAAAGTATGAAGCAGATGATATGATAACTTTCTTGCTTCAAGATGCTATCGGCTATGAAATATTTGCACCCAGTTTTTTTGCAATCTTTAAATGGGAATTTTTATGCTAGAGAATCCTTTGCACAAGTATGTGGTTATTTGTGGTTTGCGTATTATTATATTATTAAAATATACAATTGGCTCAATAAAAAAAAAAAAGACATGCACATATGTCCTTTTTCAAAATGACATTAATGTCATACATCTGGTTAGGAAGTGTGCGTTCCTATGTGGCCCCTCAGTACTGTATTACTAATGAAAAATTGTGGCCCCTTAAATTGTTTAAGTTCCATCCCAGATATAGCTCAACCACTAAAGACAATTATCATTATTATTATTTTTAATTAAGATTGAAGACATGCTCTTGTATACTGCGGGTTCCCGGTGCGCACCCTTACATGTTTAGCCATTTCGATTCAAGATGGCAGTATTTTTGGTCCATAAAAGGCAGCTTGGTCTCAACAGTGTTCCTCTTTAAACATATTTATGTGCATCACCAGGTACGCGTGCGCGCACACACGTACGCGTTCGCAGCATGTGGCTCTCTTGCGAGCCCGCTGGCAGTGGAAATGTTTTGCCTCGCTAATTAAAGTCAGATTTCCATAGGCGGGGGTGACAATCACAATGTGTTCTTGTGCGCGTTTGTCATCAGTATGCACAACTCAAACTGCCACTCGGATAGAAAAGTTGTTTTGCATCTCTTTAAGATGCTTATGAACTCGTCTAATTACTGTTTGTGCGAGTGTGTTATATAGTGCTGGTAAGTGTGTGTGTTGGTGTCTCTTGTTGCCGTGACTGCATCCTCATTTATTATTGTTCTCGTTTACGCTCATTTTTTAAAAAATTTTTTTTATACAGTATTGGCTCAATTAAATCAACCAGCTGTCACTAAGCGCTTGTTTTGTTTTGAAAGCCGTTAAATACAGAAAGTGTCAATGTCAAAACCTCATTAGAAGAATAGAGAGGAACAACCCTGATAAACGTCATCTATTCGTTTTCTGATATGTTTTGTCATTTTGTCAATTGCATCGTCATGTCTTGTGGTTTTTGTTATGTTTACTTATGTCTTATTTTGAAACGTATGCTTTTGATTTGAAAGGCCGCGCCGTGTTTCCGTTTCCTGTTTTCAGTCCTCCGGGTCGTCTTTCAGCTCGAAGCGTGCGTTTTGATAGATTACATGGATTTTGTAATCTATTGCGTGTTCAAATAAATCATAAATGAGATCGATGAAGAAGTTCCTTGCAAGTTTTTTTATTTTAAAAGCTTTCAAAAGACACAGAGACAGCTCACTCGAAAAGTGGTGAAAAGCTCCCAGTGTGTTGGATTTCGAATCTCTAGCATCGTTATACAAAAAGGTCTTACATTGAGACCCACCCCCGCCCTCCTTTGAATCCTTAGCAGAGTTGTGACATAAAACAGGACTTCCCGACTAGAGTCTTTGATGTAGACAGACTCTGGACCCTATTCGATTTTACGACAGGATGACCTGAGGAACAGAAACGCTGATAGTATTTTAACATCCTCTTCTGATGAGTCAACAGAAACTTTGTAGCCCACTCTTTTGTTACGGGAACAGAGAGGACATACTTCAAACAGAGATCAAAGAAATCATTATCACATCCTCAGTACATTTGGTGATTGAGTTAACATAGTAATATCTATTTCTACACATGTATAACTAAATTCAAAACAGTTAAAATATCAATTGAAACAGTTAAATGGCAACAGTTTGTAAAAGACAAAAGCGGGTGTCCATTCTGATTCGTTCCAATTCTAATTCATGCTGATACGTTCTTATCTGTGCTTAGTGATAGATATTACAACATTTTTAATACTTCATTTTATTTTATTAACCATTGTTACACATTATTAACATTCCAATTCTTTATATTAACCTTGTCGAAATGTTTTGTGTCCTGTGCAGAGCAGATGGTGTTGATTTCGGTATAATCTGACCTTAAACTGGGACATACTATTTAGTCTAAAAAAGTTCCTTCTCATCGTTTAGTGCGAAATCACATTTAGTCCTTGAACAGAATTTGTCCCAAACACACACCCACACCTGACCTTGTTTTCGCCATTTGCTCACGGAAAAGTACCAAGAGTATGTTTACTTATACATGAAGGGAGGCGGTCAGTTTTAACTATAAGAAGCCATTGTACACGCAGAAGAGACACATTTGACGCTCTGAATCCCACCTGTTTAAGTGATGAATTAGAGGCTGTTATTTGTCCAGAGATCTCTGTTAGATTAAAAAAATCTTTTTTGCAAAGGTGTATTTTTCTTACATTAAATCTATCTTCATTTTTGGAACACGCAAAGAGGACAAAATCATTTTATTCTTCTTTCATTAGTCAGAAACGACGAGTGTTAATGTCTCTCACATGTTCGTTTTTTGGCTGATGTTTGCACTTTGTTTTCAATAGCTGATAGCTAACTGCTAGTGTGTGGCTGTTAGCAACTTGCTAATATGAGTAATGTAGACCAACAACAAACAGCCTATAAACATTTAGATATTTGAGTTTATTAGCACTAGGAGTGCAAATTGCTTTTGAATGATAGAAGCACTCGGTTGCTTTAAATGTAATTGCTTTCTTTCTTTTATTCCTCCAGATAATGTAAATGCAAATGAGTCTGCATTTTGAGTTGATTAAAAAGTTGAGTTCAACTGAAGGACTTGCATTCTCTCTTACCGGAGCGCCCTGTGGCGGTTAATCAATCCGAAATAACCAGTAACCATAGTAAATAAATACCCTTCTAAAAGAGAATACTTAATCCTTGAAAGAATAGCTTTGTAAAGTTATGAAATGAAATAAGTAGTGGGTGCGACATGACAGTTGTGGGAAGTTTTAAGAGCCGTTTAACCTGCTTTACAATGCAACAGCCTGCCATAAAAAAAAAGCCGACAGCAAAAGACATCGCAAGCGTGTCTTATGTCTACATTTGCATCCGCCTACATTGTGCTTGTAAAGGCACTGATCCAAGAATTCCATTGTTGTCTGCCGTGCGTGCGTGCGTGCGTGCATGTTTTGTTTTAAAAGTGGGCCACACTTGTGCAGAGCCGCTAAAAAGGGGGATGCAAACGTGCCGAGGACGCGAGAAGCGAAGTGTCCTCGCAGCCGCACGTGCGTCTACTTCCTGAAGCGATTTTTTGGACGCCGCCTGGCTCGCACAGCAGACAATAGCACGGCTGCAAATAGATCGTAGTCGGAGCAACAATCAGTGGGCGCGAGTACATTTTTTAGGCGTATCACAGTACTTTACATGAGTATGTATTTTTCTGGTAACTGTACTTTGGCTACATTTGAAAATATTTGTACTTTTGATGAAAAAAAAAATTGTACTTTGGATGAAAAAAAAAAAAAAGACGTGCTTGTGAAGTCCCCACCAGACGACTTATTAATAACCAAATCCCCAAAACAATTATACAATTTCCGCTTAAATAGTTTCCTGCACCAGAAACAGAACAACCAGTTGTGATTGAGTCGATGCCCTGAAGAAGAAATGATCTGGAGGAATGTGAATTAACTTTTGAATAAAACACGGTGGTGAATCATGCAAGCGAATGTACAAACATTCGGGCACGTTTTTGTGAAGCTTTGCGACCTTGTAATATACTTAAAAAAAAAAAAATAATTTTTAATACAAAGGTGTTTTACAAAAAGTAGAGATGCAAGGATGTGGTCCGCATAAAAAGCTTCAAGGATAACTGAAGGACGATTGTAGTGTCGCACATGGGTGACATTTGTTCTTTCCCTTTATGGGATCTAACGCAGAACTTTTGAAAGCTTTTTCAGATGAACACATCGTCGAGTGTATGAGAGAAACACTACACTTACTAAAATAAAATAAAATATATACAAATGACTTATTTAAAAGGGAGGGAAAATGCTCAAATGGGTCCTAATCGTCAAATTTGGCCAGAATGTGAATTGTTACCGATTGTACAGAAAACCTTAAAAAAAAAATAAAATAATTATACATGGTCATAATGTACAGTTTAGAGAAGACATGTTTCATAGATGATATGCAGAAGGAAGAAAAACACGCTGAAAACTTTTAATGAATTCATTGCATCATTTAGCACTCACTCGTCTAATCGTCCCTTTTGTGGATAGAACCGCAATTAGGATTAATTCCTACAATCAATCACGCAAAAAAGGGACTTTAATCTTGATTTTATTTGTTTTTATAACTACAGTGTTCTATCTGATTAAATTAATCATGTAAATAATACTCAAGAAAAAGAGGGGCACATAATGAGCCTGTTCTCACAAATAAATAATAAAATGAAATGCATATTATATTTAAATAAAACTGTGGTTCTAAAACTTTTTACACCCAAGTACCATCTCATAAAATACTAAATTAATAAATATCATACGTAAGTAAGTGATAAATATCAGTAGGTAAGTATATAAGCAAATAAAATCAATACATTGTTAATACAAAATACAGTTGGCCCAAAGTTAATCAAAACACTTGAAAAGTAATTTTAATATTATTGCAAGCCACTGTAATATTATAGTTGCTGAAATATAGGTGGGAAAAAAACCTACTTAAATAAAACGTACGGCACTATATATATATGTAAAAAAAAAAAAAGAGTAAAAACTAATTGTACTTTTTAAAATTAAATTCAAGACGTTGTTGTTAGGCACAGATGGAATCTTTAATGAACTTATTCACAGGTACAGCAGTTTGAGAATCACTCTTATTAGAAAAATCTCACAGGATACCAGCAAGCAAAAATGTCAGAACATTATGACCACTGAAATATTCATGTTCTCTGAAATTACTCACAAATTGACAATTGAACACAAAGCTGACGTAGCCATTGTGTCAATACAGAACATTTCGAATCAAACGTAAACAACTTGTATAAATAACACAAATGGCTTCATCATGCCGGTTAGCAGAGCAAAAAGATTTTTGAAACAACATGACAACGTCTATCCAAATACCCCAGAGACGGTGTGCGTCTGCTTAGTGCAGTACATCCCATTTTTCCCGTCATTCATTTGGGTTTATGTTGTCCCCGGTGGCATCTTGTTGCCTCGGAGCCGTCCTCGCTTTCCTAGCATGCGCGATGTGTGCAGTCATGCGGGGAGCGCTTCTATTTGTGTCCCGTGCCGTGCTGTCAACACTACGTTCAAAGTCCGTCAGCAGTCCCCCGAGGCCTACGTGACGGCGCTTGTGGTTTGCAATTGAGGTTTTTTGTTCTACACCATGTGGGCTGCAAATAGTCGGAACGTGCCACTACTTTTGTGTGTCAATCCAACACAATCCGCGGTTTTATTATTGCGTGGTAGAAAAGTCCCCAGAGGCTAGCGAGATAACAGTTATACAGATAATTAGTCAATTAGTATAGTTGTGTGATACTACTTTCATCAAGTCGTTTTCATTTCACTTCCATTTCTTCTGAAAATTTGAAAAGTTTGCTTACAATTTCATCACTTGACTGGCCTCCGCTAATTAACTCTTTCACTGCCAGACGTTTTCAGAAACGGGTTGTCCCCACTGCCAGCCGATTTAAGTATTTTGAGTGATCTTTCAAGGTCCACAGAAAATGTTGTGTTCCATTCTCATCTCCTGCTCGACGCTGTAGCTCCGCCTCTACTGACGCCCACCCGATCTTGTCAAAAGAGAGTCATCGCTGCCCTCTAGGGGCCAAAAATAGTCATTAGGCACAACAGACCGGCTGGAAACTTTCACCACAGCTCCGGAAGCCTTGCCCGCACCCGTTTCAAAAAAAAAAATTAAAAAAATTGGATGACGTCTTTAGACGTCATTGGCAGTGCTCCATAGGTTTTTACTTGACGTCTATAAACGTCAATGGCAGTGAAAGAGTTAATAGGTATACAAAGAAAAACAAAACGTCAAATGATCCACTTAAGAAAAGAGAAAAGCTGCATTGTTTTAGCATTATGTTCAAACTGAACCTTTATTTAGCATTTAGACAACTGAACATAGTTCTCCCAAACACAAACTTGCCTGAAAAGTGATTTCCGTGACATGTTAGAAGATGAGTGTTGAAAACATGAGCAAAACCTGACAATTTAGTACTGAACTGTTGAGGTGTAGCGTTAAACTCTTTTTCACCATTGGTGTTCCTTTTTAGATCATCGCTGTCATTCCAGATGCTAGTCCGCCCGCTAACCTGCTTGCTCGCTAGCCTGCTATGTGTGGACCCACACGTGACACAAAACCGAGCGAGAACGCAACACAGAGTGAGGAACTTACTGGACAATGCTAGCCCTGGCTAGCCAGCTATAGCCCTGGCTAGCCAGCTATAGCCCAGGCTAGCCAGCTATAGCCCAGGCTAGCCAGCTATAGCCCAGGCTAGCCAGCTATAGCCCTGGCTAGGCAGCTATAGCCCTAGCTAGCCAGCTATAGCCCTGGCTAGGCAGCTATAGCCCTAGCTAGCCAGCTATAGCCCTAGCCAAAAAAATAGTCCAAAAAAAAAAAGCCTATTGTAAAGATTCTTTTGGCCAAATTGTTACAGAGAGCAGCTTTAAGCATGAAGTTATCCATGCCATCTTCAAATTTTGAGAAGCACAAAAAAGTCAAGCTAAATATGAAATATGTTGTGATGATTATCATGTCTTGAAATTAGCATTTTTTTGTCCCGTTATTTACAGAACGTCAACACCTTGCAGCGTCTAGCCAGCTATAGCCCTGGCTAGCCAGCTATAGCCCTAGCTAGTGAAAGATATTATCCAGCTATAACCCTAGCTAGCAAGCTATAGCCCTTGCTAGCAAGCCATTAACAGAGACACTTCAGAGAAAGTTACATGTTTGTCAAACACGACGACGTACGTTATTCAGCATGTGGCTTACGCTACAGACAGTTGAGCTTAAGTTTATACAAGAACGTATTTGAGTGACAAGTAAGAGTCGAGCGAGCCCAACAGTTGAGGAGGGTTCTGTTCCTTACAATTTTAGAGCCTCATTTTATACGAGTACTTGGCGATTTCAAATTTGGCAGGCTTGTTAACAACTCTCTTATCTTGAAGGATGGCTAATTGTTTACAAGCTTGCTGTTCTGCTTGCCTTTTTCACAGCATGCTTTCCTAGCCAATGCTAATTAGCTAGAATCAATTCAAAGGACAAAAAGGCTACTTTTAGGGGTTGCTGGTGTATAAATGTGAACAGACTGAGCTATTAGCTACGGTAACGATTCAAAATAAAACAAACAATCATTAAGAGACTGGTTCATGGCTCGCCTTAACTGACTTTAAAATGTTACACTAGCACTCGCGTCCTACAAAACTCGAAACTTACTTAATTGCCAACTAGAACATTTGAACTTTATTCGGGGTTCATCAGCGGCACTTGAAATGATGGCATTTGTGTGCTAACAGTCTAATCCGTTTGTAAAGATTTCATTTTCTTTCACTTGCAGGTCAAACAAAGATCTACAATTGTAAACATTGAACATGTTTCACATTGAAAATTTGAAACGTTTTTTTTCGAGCAGATCGGGGAGGCGACATTTTTAACACGCGCTGTGCCATGAAATGTAGCGACTGATGAACCGCACACTCGAATCCATTAAAGGAGCTCCCGGAAGGATCCTATCAGTTTCTGCACACATTCGGCAGGTCATTACAGGACATACACGGCAGGTTTGAGTGGGGCGACGGAGCCGCACTCACCTGCGAGATTGATCAACGAATTGCTTCTCTTTAAATATCAGATGGCTTCTTTTATTTACACACAAACTGATTTATTCAGGCGCTTGTCGTTCTCAGCCAGCCAATTAGATGTGAATTATTAACGAGGACCTCCATCTTTTCTCCTTTCCCATCCGACCTCGTTGAATCGTCCCTCACTTCCTCCCTTTTCTTCCTCTTGACCAGAAAACCTTGCCTAATATTTACTTTCACCCGATTGCCTCTCGCTGCTTCTACCGGGCTCCTCTTTGTTTTGCGTTAAGGCTTTTCCATTCAACGACTACATCTTTCCACAGCTCAAACCGATCGACTCTTGCCGATTTGTCACCGCGTCAATTGTGGAAAGCTTTAGCAGTAAATGACAGAATAAAATAGAAAAGGATCCACTGACCGAATATAACCCTAACCCCACCTAGTCCAATTTGACAAGCTCGTTGTCTTCATTAAAAGTGACAAGCGAGCGCATTTAAAATCTTTATGAACAGAAGCGAGGCTAATGGCGGCTGTCATTGCGTATTGTGTGAAAGCCAAAAGCAGCATAAGAAGTCATTAGAGAGGCACATGCTGAAGCGCGCGCACATGCTGCCAAAGTTTGGCGGGCAAATTGGACCTCAGAGAAGAAGAAGAAGCAATAAAGAAGAAGCGCGTCAACAGAAGAGGTGAAGTGTAAAGGGCCTCTCAAGGAGGCGTAGTGAGCAAAATTGATGACAAGCATGCGCTTATTATAATCCCTCCTTTGATCTGTGTAACCTTCAGCGTCTGTAAAATCAATAGTTCCCTTGTTTGAACACAACACAATAATCCCCGAAAGTCTGCCAAATAAATAAAATAATAGTTATCTTGGCCATCTTGGGTAGGCTATAAAGTAACATGACTTTACACAATGTTGAAAATTGTATTTTATCGGATGTATAACCTGGGCTGGTTTAGATGATATTTTTAGATAATCCAGAATATATTTGTGTTAAATAGTTTTTTGTTTTTGTTTTTTTAACTTGTAGACTGTCATATACCATAAAATGGTTTATGGTGCATTAGTATTTACCATACATTGGATTAACCCTGCCCCAACAGTGTATATGCTAAGCTAGCTCACAACATACATTGCTGGGTTGGTTTAGTGCAGTAGTTAATATTGTCAGCCCGGGATCCACGTTTTCCAATTGCCGTGACCTACTTTTAAAGAAGTTAAGCCAAAATAGCTTCTGAAAATACATGTACAGCAACTTACATTCTTAAATGCGTTGAATGAGTTTGACATACCACCAAAAGCATATAATTAACTCTTTGACTGCCAAAAACATTAAATAACGTTTAGTAAAATCCTATGGATGAGTGCCAAAG
The DNA here is from genome assembly GCF_051991255.1 of Vanacampus margaritifer. Taxonomy (NCBI): domain Eukaryota; kingdom Metazoa; phylum Chordata; class Actinopteri; order Syngnathiformes; family Syngnathidae; genus Vanacampus; species Vanacampus margaritifer. Next base: position 8,752,114 of record NC_135438.1, read on the forward strand.
ACGTTAAAAGACGTTTTTTTTCAAAACAGAGGTGAAACTAACCATTTTCTATTGTTGATTACTGAAAAACGGAAGAAGGTAGAAACAAACTTTTTTTTCTGAAGATGAGAGTCCAATCTTTCATTTGGTAGTATGTGTGTTTCCATAGTCCAAACACATAATTTTCTGTGGACCTTGAAAGATCAGTCAAAATGCTTAAATCGGCTGGCACCCACGGCATCCCTTTTCTGAAAACACTTGGCAGTCAAAGAGCTAGCTACGATTTTCCATGTTTTAGTTGTGTGTGTCCAGCGACGGTGATCGGATAGGATCCGTTTATATCCTCAAGACGGTTACAATATTGATCGATTTGCTTATTGACGTTTGTCACTGCACTCCTTCAGGAACATCCGATTCTAACAAACACGTTTCTTGTGTCGTCGTGCATTTAACATCCCTGTTGGCTCCTCACTTGTCCTGCCGTGTTTATCAATCTGTTCCTGAGCTGATTAATTGTTGTTGAAACAGCATAAACATTGCGCTCGGGCGTGCGTCTCATTCGCAATCGGACGGAAGCTGACACACCAAACGGGAGTGATAACAAGCCAATTAGGCTGCAAGCACCAATAAAGTTGTCAACACAGGCTGAAGGGGGGGGGGGGTGGCACGTAACATCCTCGCAATTTGTGCATTTGCATAATCTTTAAATAAAAAAAGGATGATATATATTTCAGTCAAGTTAAAGAGCATTTTTACATACAGCGTCAGGTGAAGGACACGCAAATTAAAGAGGAAAATAAACACAAGACGAATAAAAACCCACCTGGCTTGTTTGTCTGCTTCGTGTCAAAGTCACCTTGATGAAGACAGTCGCTTTATGTCCTCAAATTAATATCTGATGGTTGCGATAAAAGCATTCCTTCCCGCTCGGTCTCCCTGCCACATAAACACTTTACATTTAGCGCGGCAATATTCGATGGATTAGATGCTGCCGTGCGCACAAACGAGCGCTTTAATAATTCATAATTTATTAGATTGAATATTTTATTATCTCTATTTTGCCATTTTGGTGTTGGTTTGTATTGATCACAATGGCTTAAAAAAAAACATATCAAGCTTCACTGCAGCTTGAGATACTTAATGTGAGTTTATTACACATTTTGAATAAAACAATTGATGACTCACCTCAGCTTGAAGCTGCCGGTTGCTCCACTTCCATAAATGCGCCCCATATGATATTCACTGCTACAGTAGAACCTTCGTCAGACCTGCTTTTGGCTGCGGGAACTCATCAAGTATCACACTTGATGGCACCGTTATCGTCATGAGAAAAAGCCTCACGTTCTCGAACCACACGCCTCGTCTGTAAAACAGTGCAGTTCAGCTTCTTGCCAGCGACGTGCGTTTGGCAGCGCGTCAAATTTGTTACCTGAATTAAAACGGCATCATGGGAATGCGGCAGTTAAAATGCCTCTCCGAGATACAAAGCATGAAGAAAACGCCATTATTAGTTTTTTTTATAATATAATTCAGACTGTTCGGTTTGTTTTTCATTCTGTTCCCTTCCTGTCATAATTCTGCATATTTGAGGTTCAAGAGCATGCAGACGAGCTGAAAAAAATATATACAAAAAGTAATAAATGATCAAAATCATTTTAATCAATTTTAACGGTAATGATAGGAAATGATATTAAACTGTTTTGGACGACGTTTTGTAGTTTAGGTACAGTTGAAACAATTCACATAAGCAAGTCAGGCCTCGGTCCCGATCCCAAAAGTGAACCCCACCTTTTCTGCCATTATAAGCTGCCTTGTAACTATGGTGTGACCCGTGACGGATACAAGTTCGACACTGCCGACATACCATTGGGACACACCTGACGGATCATAGACAAGCAAAGAAGACAGCGTGAGGCTTTGATCCATGATGATCTTTTTATTTGATGACGTCTCCTCCATCAGGCGGCCCCCGAGGACTCTGAAAAATCCACTTGAGCGTATTCATTGAAAAATTATTTTGTCGCCTTTGTCTGTGTCCTCTCTGCTCGTTTTCCCGCCTTTTGTGACCACAGATGATTACATTGAGCGATGTTGCCTCCGACTCGGGGGCCCGGTCTGATAAACGACTCTGCCAATCGACGACGGAAGGGGAGGAGGTGTAGTGTATGGAGGAGGGGGTGGGGGTGGGGGCGGTGGTGATACAACCCCCGCTTGTCCGTCTCCCTTTTGTTCGTGCGCTGAGAGGAGATTGGATATTGAACTGTGCTCGCCTTCTCGTCCGAGTCCGCGCGTGCGAAGGAATGACACCGCAGCCTCTCAAGTGAGAACTAAAGATTCCAAAATGAACGGATGTGTTCTTCAAGTGTCCTCCAGGGGGCAGGCTACGCTCCACTCGTCTCAACCGATGCTCCAAATGAGTAACTCGGCCACCCGGTGACATAGGAAGCTCCATCATATCGTACCTTGGTGCCTTGTGTAGCACTTGAAATCCATGCATAGTGCTTCCTTCCTTCACTATTTCACAGCCGAGGCTGCCTCCTTGCACTCTCGGGCAAATTGCCTCGCCGTCAAATTCTTCCACCGCATCGCGTCCCACGGTCAGAGACAGTCCCTGCACAGCGCCACCTGGCCGCGCCGGAAGTCCCTGCAGGGGCACAGGCGTCTGTATTTGGGCGAGTGGCCCGCGCAGCTGAAAAGCAGCGGCTCGCGCTGAAGTCCGCACTCGCGTCGCAACACGGAGAAGGCCGGGAGGACGTGGTTCATCTCCGAGTCCAGCGCCTCGCACTGCACCTCCAACCTTCAGGGGCACACAAACAGGGTGATGATAAAAAAAAAGTTTTTCAGCGATAACATTACTGGAGACTCACTGACAAAAACGTAATGTAAACGCCAATGTAAAGGGAGAATATGGCTCTTCTTCACTCACAACTATGAGGAATCGGAAACTCCTTGAGTCCACCAACAGGCCACTGGCGGAACAGCAGGCAGATCACGTAAAAACTCTTGACAGTTTGGTTTACGCAGTTGAGGTTCTGCAGGCGTGTTTTGAGGTCACAGAATTGAGTTGTGAATTGTCCGTTGAAAACAAATGCAGAATCAGAATCTGCTCATTTGTCTTTGTATGTATGACGTATCTGTGTGGGGAGTGCACATGCATGAAAGCTACATGTGGGTATAAAGAAGTAGTTATGGGAATATTTCGTCTGCTAACACCTCGCTGTTGGCCAGCTAATATTATGCTAGCAACAAACAAAAGTTGAGTTTGCAAACTTGGATGCTGGACCCGAGAGACGAAGTAGCTTAGTGCTAAGCTAGGATGAGGCTAGTAGAGACGCAGGCGGATTTAAAATGGGACTAAAGAGAAAAAGCATCCTGCAATTCCACCGCCTAGCCAGGGGACAGCGTGGCATCCTGTAGGTTTAAGAAATTTTATTGACATTTTAAACTAAGAAATGTAACAGTGTCGCGTACACTCAGATACGTTTGAATAAGATAAGTGAATATGGCTTTATAAACAAATGATCAAGATAAAAGCACTTACCATTTTGATCAAATTGGATTTTTCATTTTTTGGACTCTGACGTGTTTTTTTTTTTTTTTTGTGTGTGGCAAAAAGTACATTGTGTAACCTATTTGAGTTGATTTGGTTATTCAATGTCCAACATCAAATGTGGATTATTTGTGTGAGTCTGAGCTCTAATTTAGTCTAACCTCAGTTTATCGATGTGTTTTCCTTTTTACTTGTTTTTTTTAGCGAAACTTACTCCAACAGAAGGAGCCGCCTCAACGAGAAAATAAAAACAATACGGGTCATTGATTGAATAATCAATGGGATAAGAGATCCTAAAAGATTTGTTAAAAGTCAGCGCTGGCCAATTTGTTGTGTTAAATCTCGGATCCAGCAGTCAGAACGAAGAGCTGCTACTGTTTATAACCAGCGAGGGCAGCTATGATCAATTAGAACAAGTAAAGGGGCCCACGGTAGAAAAAAAAAAAAAAAAAGTAGGCTCATTTGCTGGTTAAAAACATGTTCAAAACCTTTCATGAGGTGCCCTTTCTGAACATTGCCACTGAACACAAAATATGCATTTCAGACGGGTAGAAAGCGGCTGCACAAGGGTGCGAAAATTCACTGACTGAGATGTTAAGATTTAGTGGGGAAGCAACAAGGGCGTTGGAGGAGCGGTTAGGCAGGTACGAGATGAAAGATCGTTACGGCACACGCGCGCGGCACACGCAAAAATGACAGAACTGAAAAAGAACAACATCTCTTTAAAGCCCGGAACACAAAAGATGTCAACTACACGTGCGCGAGAGATGATTGAAGGATGAAGCAAAAATAAAGAAGGAACATGACTGACTGGAGGGGAGTGTGTGGAGAGCGACGCACACTACACACACGCGCGCTATTTTACTCTCAACATAAGCTCCTGTTTTGAAGAACACAAATACATACCGTGTGTTCATATTTCTACATGGCGCACTACAATGGATTTTGGCGGTGACAGAAAAAAAACTGTATGAACACATTGAAAAGTAACAATCTGAACCTGATGTGTCAGAAAAGTTCCAGGACAGCGTCGCCGTACCTGCGCAGAGCCTCCTTGTTGTTGACGAAGCGAAAGTGAGCGGGCTCGCAGACGAAGCCGTGGCCCCGGCACGCCTCCACGCACGACTCGCCCTCTTGCGATACGAGCAGCCGCAGGGAGCTGAGAGGGGGCCAGGCGCCGGGAGGGGGGGCCACGTCGGGCGCCCAGCCCAGGGCCGTGGAGTTGGGCAGGGCCACAAAGAGAGGCCTCGCGACGCCGGCCGAGCCTTGCCTGGACACGTTGGCGGGGACGAACGGTGGCTCCGGGGCACAGAAGTCCTAAAAGGGGAAACGCGACGTCATCATTTGGCAAATTTGGTTAACAAATAGCAAAAATCCGTAGCCCTTTTTTGTATGTAACGTCAACGTATTGTACTTCACATTTTGAGGCTCAAAAACGTCAAACTTTAAAAAAAACACATTGCTTTGAAGAGAGGCCGAGTTGTGCGGCCAGCGAACTCGAGGCACTCAAACGTTTACTAAACAGTCTTTAGTCACGACTGTCACCCGAGCTGTAAATAATGAAAAGGACTCTCAAAATACAAATCATCATCTGCTTGCCGTCCGCGCTTACAAATACATCATCTGGGCGCATCGCTTCTTGCATGACTCGTCCCTATTTCATCAATGTCATCAGATGTAGTGCTTGGGGACCCGGAGGGAGGGGTTCGATTTGTGAGAGTGTTGAGAGAAACTGACAAGTGGCTCAAAGATATTGAGGAGATGTGGTCAAGTGCTGTTTAATGTACTTTAGTGCTGTGGTTCTCAAACTGCGGTCCCAGGATCACCTGCGGTCAGCAAGGCATAGCCATTGGGGGTCAACTTCGACTTTAATATCATAATATTTTGATTAGTGTACAGGCAGCATAAATTGCCTTTCTGTAATCTGGCCCATCAAGCATTTACATGATCAAAGGTTCTGTTATATAGCGGCTAATTTGTAGCTGCCATTTCCCCCTAAAATTGATTTACTTTTATTTTTCATTCGTCTCCCGAATCATTGATTTATTAGAAATACAGTGGTACCTTGAGAGACACATTTAATTTGCTTTTAATTCCAAACACTTCTATCGAAAATATTTTTCCCCAATGACATGAAAGTAAACGTCATTAATCCACTCTAGCCTTTTCCTCACAAACAACAAGAACAGTTGTTGTAATGAGTATTTTGATGAAAAAAAAATGGAACTCGATAATATTGCATTTTATAAAATCAGAGGACACCTTTTCAAAACAAATAAATTGCATACATAAATGTAACCTGCCCAAATAAATAAATAAATATATATATATATATATATATATATATATGGAAAAAAAATAAAAAATAGCCGTTCTACGCAGAGGATAAAGAATAGATGACTGTGAGAACTGTTATATTGTCTGCTTCAATGTTGTGGCTGAACTATTTGTGTCAAAGGGTCAAAGCGCTGCAACATAGATGCTAATGCTAACTAGCTTTAGTATTAACTGGGCCTTTCTTTAGGCAGTTTGGCCATTTTGAGTACACGGTGGACACGTTCGATTTATGTTTGATTTGACAGTAAACCTCAACTGGATAAGGCATTAAACAGCTTAAAGCCTCCTTTTTTATGTTATTTTTATATTGGTTAATCATAAGTTAACAATAAGCAAGATTTTGCAATGAGAATGACGTATGTCATTCAAATAAATCATTTTAAAATAAACATTTGAACTTTGACCCCCTCTACAAAAGACCCAGCCAATGTGTCTTTTTAGAAATAAAAAGTGCCCACTCATGGCGCATCTCACCTGCTGCTGTATGTAGGCGTGCACTCGCTCCAGCATGCCCTCGCACGTGTACTCGTAAGGCAGGTACGGTTCGACCTGCAACACACAAACAGCGCTCGCAATCATGTCGCATATTCAACGCGGCGGTCACTTCGCCGTCGCCGGCTGGCCTGCATCATTTGAGCCTGATGGACTCCATTCTAAGCGGCGTGGATGACGGACGGATGGCTATGCTTTTTTTTTTTTTTTCCTGCTGTGAGGCGCGTGCTTAAAATTCTTTATTTGCCCAATTAGCCGCCGGAGTGATCTATAAGTGTAGAAATAACAGCATAAAGCAATCAGATTGGAGGCGAAAGGTGCCAGAGAATTAGGCCACACATGCACAATGCATGATGATGCATTTTAAGGATGGCGGGAGAGCTGATCTACTTTCATAAGACTTTTTCTTTTCTTTTTTTTTTTTTTTATCTTAAAAAACATCAAGATCCGTTTGATGGGAAGACAGAAAGAAAGAAAGATTTATGGGAACACGATGACTCGTCAGACAGCGAGAGATTGCTTTGTCCTGCATGACTGAACAGAACGTGTGCGTGTGAAATGTATGTGTGCTTTGTAGATAATGGCCATAATGTGTAGGTAGGGCTCGCCGGGCTGATACAAAAAAATGTCATCATCTCAAAACTATTCGCAATCTTATTGCGGTCATGTGTAATGGTGTGTATGTGTGCATAGATAAGTGCCAGGAGAAGAGCGGAATGGTGTGTTTTTTCTTTTTTTTTTGCATGAAGGGCTCCATCAGATGACCCTCAGAGATCTGACGAAATATTGGCCTGAATAAAGCCAAAACGAAAAAGAGACCACCACAAGAAAGTAGCGATTTTTTTCACTTGAAGTTTGGATGCACTTACAATGTACGTCGCACATCTGAATAATTTCTTAAAAATAAAATGTATTGAAATTTCCAATTTGCAGTCTCATACAATGCCATGAATGCTCACCCTCTCCAGCCAGACCAATCACATGCCTGACTGCTGCTTTACGCTAATTAATTACACTCATCTAGAGCAGGGTGCGCAATGGATCCCCAGCCAGCCCGGCCGCACAGTGAGATTGAACAAAGTATATTTTATTAAGTTGATCAAAGAGGTGCTGGGAGACGGCGATAACAGCGTTTTAGCCATATTATTTTTTGTTGGATTACTCTCGTCGGTCTTAGCAGATTCTTTTATTAACGAGGCTCACCTAAAACTGCGAGGGGTGATTCTGCTTTAAGCATTTTTATTTAAAAAAGGCAAGCTTTAGATTTATTTGGATTTATTTTAATAGCAGATTTAAAAAAAAAAAAAGGCATTTCATGACCAAGCTCACGCATAACTATGTATTCATGTATAAAATCCATTTTCCCTATTGAAATGCCATCAATACATTCCAGTAAAAAAAAAAAAAAAAAAAGAGAACCTTGATGTTGCCTAAAAGGCCCAAAATGGCCGTTTTTTTTTTTTTGCTGGGTGCCACTCAGTACCTTTGTCCTCATAATTTCTCTGATGGCAGCGTCAAACTCCACAGAGTTGTTGTAGTCCACGGTCATGACGTGAGGCCTGCCGATGTACTGCTCCGCGTACGGGTGCTGCGACGACACCTGCGCAACAACAACAACTTTTTTTTTTATCTTGGATATTTTCTGTGAAAATGAAATACCGCACTAGCCATGGTCAACTTTTCCTCTGGCCTAGAGATTGAATGGCCTTGGCCCGTTTTATACCAAGAATAAAACGAGATTTAATAGCTCAAGTATATAAAATGAAGCACTATAAAATCCTGGTATAGACATTTTGGACAGTTTCATGGAATGGAGGCCGCTCAACGAATTGCCAGGTGTGCCACGCATGACGTCATCATACTTGATGAGGAAACAACCGGGCAGGGAGAGTCAAGGTTCCCGTACTTCTCTCGACGTGGGCTTTCCTTTGAAGAACTCGTGATTGAGCGAGCTGTGAGGCGGTTTAAATTTGGGCTGCAGGTAGACGCAGCCATTGGCTATTGCTTCCAGGGGGGCGGGGCCTTCGTAGGGAAAACCAAAGCCGATGAAGAGCTGCAGACAGAGGCATAGGCGCATAAATTATTTGAATATATGTGACAATCGGACTTTAAATCTGTTTTCCTTGACACAAAACATAAGAAATGTAACATTTCCCTGAGCGTTCTTCACCTTTGCTTTCCGCAGCAGCTGCTGGAGCTCATGCTGGGGCAACAGGCCGTGGTTCTTGACAAAGGCCGGAACCTCTGGCGGCCTCTGCGTCTCGTAGTACACCGTGCCGTGGACCTCCATGTATTTGTGGAGAATCTGCAGGAAACCTTCTTTGCCCTGATGGGAAGCGCGAGCCGCACAAAAGGTCAGGTGGGTTACGTTAGTTAAAGGAGCATGATATTGTTTTCATTGTTTACCTGGACTATTGAGGGAGCTATGCTAAAGTTTTATTTTTTATTTTTTATTCAAATGAGGTTTAAAGATGGCCTTGTTTGAAATGTCCAATTCAAAGCAGCACAAAACAAACCGCTAAAACAAAAAAAAATACACAAAAGACGAGGCGGGGTGGGGGTGGGGGGTGGGGGGGCGTAGGACTGGGTCCAGTGTACACACTGTATCCCTGCACTCTGACCCCCTCACCCCGTTAATCCTCCAGCCGTAACTGGAGGCAGGTCTGATCGATCTGCTTCTCCGCAGGGATTTTCCCCGGCCAGAGAGAGATTACTTGGAGAACCACCAGCGGCAGACGATACGAATTATTGGAAGGTCGAACACAGCCGTCTTGAATTCTCCTTTGCTGTGTATTAACGTACTGTAGTTTGCGGGGCAATTTAGCTCCAGGAGTTAAGATCTGTATTATGTCGTAGCTGGATTTGTGTCACTGCCAAAATCCGCCCATCCATCCATCCATCATGGAAATATCATTTTTGAGCTGCATGGAGAATTGGACAACAACGCGACCATTTTTAGATACCTGATTTAGCATATTTAAGGTTTAAGTGTTTTAACCCTGGAGAACCCAAGAACCCTTTTCTTCTTTGGAAAATTATGAATTATGAACATTAAATGACTGCTATAAGTTCACTGAACACCAAAATATGTTTTTTCAATTTTAACCCTTTTTTTTTTAAACTAGCTCAGAGTTGCTAATTTATCAAAATATATCTATAAAAAACATACTCCTAGGCATTCTGCAACATGATATGAAATAGATTAACAAAAAAAAAACACAATTTTACCATCTTGATGGTTTGCTGAGAAGATGGTTTTGTTTGGATTGATTTCCAGCTCAACAAAACAACATGTTGCCAGCCATCTTGTCACCACCACTCTGGCTCATGTAAGTGCAATATTCATCCACTAGATGGCCCCATGCAGGGGTCAGAAGTGGCACTCTGAACTTTTGAAGTTAAATTTGTAAAGAAAAAAAAAGGTCTTTGTTATTTGAGTAGAAGAATTTATAGGGGCCAAATTTGACCCCGTGGGTTCTCCAGGGTTAAGGATGGTTCAAGGCCTTCAAAAAACAGAATCTCATTTTTAAGTATCTGTGGAGACCAAGTGAGGATCGTTTATACACAGAGATAACACTCATTAACACTCTTAAAAGCTCCAGGACAGATTTTAACAGCTTCAATATGTGTGATAAAAAAAAAGTGCTGGCTTGAATCACACCATTTTTATTTGGAGCAAGTAAAGATAGATCTTATGAAAATTGAAGCAAAAAAATGCATACGCAAATTATAATTATGTGTATTTGCTAAACCATGTGCCGGATGCTAAACCAATGCAAACAACACGTGTGCATTCAGTGTTCTACACTTTTGGAAATGAAAGCCTATCGTGAGAAGCAAACATGCAACAGCTGTTAGTGACTACATTTCAAAAACGGTCTTACCTGAAGCTTGTGTCGGAGAAGACGGATGCAATGTGAGAAAGGGACAAAACAAAAATGTGAATATGCAATGCTCGACAGTGACACCACATACCGCAATACATTCGGGTATCACAGAACTCAACAAAAATGGGAACCGAGCAACCAGGGAGGATTCCCAAACCAATTTGGTTTTGTGTGTTGCTGCCAAAATGGAAGCTTTCGTGTGGCATCATCAAGCCTCACTTGTCATTTGTTGTTTTGTACCTTCCACATGCTGGCCTCCTTCCCGTACACCACCGCCATGCTGTTGACTTTGCTCTGCTGGATGTTCCGCTTCTCCGTGCCGTTCAGCTCCTCCGACACGAAGCCCATGAAGGAGTTGTCTGGCGTGTGAGCTAAATGCGGGCGAACGGGGCACGTTGTCGCGCGGTGAGACAAAAAAAGGAGGACGACAAAGACAGCCGTGCAGTTGAGTGAGATACAAAAGAGCGTCCCGGTTTGTTTCATTCCGCTGCTAATTCGGCCCTACAGCTGCACGCCTAAAGTATTATAAATCGTCATTGTCCACGAGCCAGCTGCTGTTGGCTCATGGATACATACGACACGAGTGTGTGGGTTTAGTCTCAGTAGGCAGGTAGTCAAAGTGAAACATGAGCGCCAACAGAAAGACGATAATGGCGCCGCTACAGCCGACTGCTTTACAAGTGAATGTGAGAAGAGCAGCAAGTAATGTAGCCAATAATTCAGCGAGTCGCACTAAGGAGGCAGAGAACAATAAGTGCTTTGAACAAAAACGTAACATCGCGCGTACATTTGTGCAGCCGCAGCTTGTTAACGGTGATGCCGCTGGAAATAGGCACCGTTAAATCAAACAACAGCGCAAACGTTCGTCAAATGGCCGCCGCTTAAAGGGGTTACGATTCATTACGATTCATCTTGCGTTTGTGAAATATGAGTTATGCAGAAAAATCCAGCTGGATTCATCCATATCATGGGGCGGCCATTTTGCCACTTGCTGTCGACTGAAGATGACATCACGGTTGCTCAGCGCTCAGGCAACGACCAATCACAGCTCACCTGTTTTCTGAAGCTGTTACCTGAGCAAGTGTGATGTCATTTTCACTTGACAGCAAGAGGCAAAATGGCCGCCTTCTGATATCGATAAAAACTGCTGGATTTTGCTGCCCAACTAATATTCCACTAACGCAATATTAACCAGAATACCAAATTTAGACGAGTGGGGCTGCATAGATGGATAGGGCGGCACGGTGGCTGACTGGTTACAACGTTCCGCCTCGTTGTGCACAGGACGTAAGATGGAGTCCAGGTTTCGGCCTTCCTGGGTGGAGTTTTCGTATGTTCTATGTTTTCATATGTCACAATGTTTGCTTCTTACGGAACATGGTCATGTACTGCCTGGCGTTCAGGTTCCAATAGCCCCAGTTGGTCCGGTAGCCGTGCAGAGTGGCGTACTCCTCGTGGTTGTAAGCCGGCTCCGTCCCAAACGTGTCAATCACTCGGATGTGACATCTGCAACGACACGACACGGCCACTTTCAAAAAAAAAAAAAAAAAAAAAGTCACCTGGACTTCAGTTCTGGGGTTTGTTCACGTGATGCTCATAAATGCGAGCCCGAGGGCCAATCGACAGCAGTGTCAGAAAAGGTGGCTTCGTTATTTTTCCATAAGCGCAATATTAATCGGAATCTCATGCTTAGAGTAGTGGGAGCTCAAAACATAGCGTTTTCGTTTCATGTCTGGCGATGGAGCCGTGTGATACGGAGACAGGGAATGACTGTGATTCACGATTCGTCTCACAAGGCCAGTAGATGTATCGGTACATCAAGCACACGCCTAACACAAATGCATGTTCTGCTACTATTGCGTTTGATGGTCTATTGAAGCGGCTCATACAGAGACATTGGTGTCAACGCCCTCGCTTCTGTGATGACACTTTTATAGGATTAAATAAAGCGACACCGATGTGGGGGGAAAAAAAAAAATGTAACTGGGCACTTACCTCCGCAAATAGGGGATGAAATGTACCATGCACAGCTGTTTGAGGTGTGGTATTGTTATAAATTCAATAAAGATGCAGTGGAAGCCAACATGGTTAACCTTCACGATGCTACAAATGTAAAATAAGTATGTATTTAAATCACCCTGCAAAATGATGGTCAAGAGAAAGCACAGAGTGAATTATTAATGAAAAAAAGTCAAATACTGCACTGTATTCGGTTTCCCCTCCCTAGTTGCCCTATCACATATCGCCCTGTCGGAAAGCGATCACTATTTGATAAGAGGTCCAAGCAGGAGTTCAGCGTGAGAGGCTAATTTAGGTTAAATGGCTCGCCAGGGCTCGGCTGATGTTAACTAGTGAGCATTTGACACGCTCACGTTTATTTAAACCGTTAGTCAGCCTTTTGTTTGACCACACAAGCAGTCGAGACAATAATTATGCAAATTTGTCGTTCTCTAAGCACACAAGTTGGTTTTAAATGGCTTTAAAATGACTGGGATGATGGCGGTGCATATCATAGCTTGGGCATTGCCAGCTTGGAATTGGACTTTTTTTTATTTTTTTATTTTTTATATATCCTCCATCTGTGTCTCCAGGCTGGAGCTTCTACAAATTTACCAATTGGCTGCGGTGATGCATTAGTGAAGAGAGGCAGTACAGTATTTTCTTTCACACCCTCCTACTGAAAATGGTTGGATGCCACAATAAAAAAAAAAAAAAGACAACCAACAGCTGCATGATGTTGAAAATATACTAAATTTCCTTATACAGTGGCCAAGGGTGTTTTTTTTTTTTTTACCCAACTTCAGGCAAATGAACCGTACGGATAATATTTACTTACCGTTACTCGGTTAAATTGGCATGTTGAAAATCTTTTTTTGCAAATGTATTCTTGTTCGTCTATACGTGTTCCTGTGACTGTCTGTCTGCCAATCAGACCCAACTCACTCGTAAAAATAATGAGGACAAGGGCTATAGAAAATGGATGCCTGATAAATATAATATTTAATCTAAATTATTCTGTACTGTATTACAGACTATCCATCACATTATTATTTTTCTGGACACGACTCGATTCTCTCGGGTTCGTGTCGGGATGTGTGCTCGTTATTAGAGCGTATGCTTCATTCACAGCGCAACATATTTCAGTATTGTCTCATCAGGACACAGCATAAGAACATTTGGAATGATAGAAAACATGAAACGGGAGTAATTAAATGGAGCTGAAAGGCTCCAAAGCCCCAGAACAATTGATTAATGAGGCTTCTCTGCGCCACAAGGCTTAACTGAGCTGCTCCAGATCTTGACGAGGAAAACTTTAGATGAAAGGCAGAGACCTCTAACCATTCACGAGCACTCTCCTGGTCATGCTTCCGCTAATTTTTTTTTGTGAGCCGCAGAAAATTATTTGACACATTTATGCAAACAGAAAAAAGAAAATTACAGCGATGGTGAGATAAAGCAAAGCCACGCGCAGTTCCAGACAGAAGCACAGAGGAAAAAATCCATACAGAGACAGATAAGCTGGTAGACGGACAGAAAGACGGGCACACCAAAAGAGACCGAGATGAGAGCGCGACGGGCAGACAAGGACAGACAAAGGCAAGCACGAGAATGAGGTTGAGCAATGGTGAAAGCACACAGAGTGGAATAGACATGAAAAAAGAAAATAAGACAGACTCACGCAGGGACAGACAAGAGACAGACAGGCGGACAAACAGTTTGTTGTTGTGTCGCCAGACACAAATGGATTAGTTCAGTTCAAATGCCCGCCGCTAAAGAAATAGCACAAATGGGAATGCTAAACGTAGAAGGAGACTTCCTGCAGTAATACAGCTTGATGCTGAAAGATGGCTTCAACATGGCTTGTAGGCGGATTGATCCAAATATCAATAGCAACATTGGCATTTAATATTGATCGATATTAGCGTAGTAACGGCAATACTTTAATTTCAGTTTCTCTCCTGTAAATTGATTTTACAATGACAATTTTACATTCTTTTTTTTCAAAGCCAGAAAAGAAGTTCACCAAAAGGATGGAAATGTTGCATTATTTTTTATGTTCAACTTTCTAAACATGGTACTTGGTGGGGAACGTTTGTTGAACAGACCCCGGCATCCACCGGAGGGAGGGCCTTCCCATCTGATCACAGCCAACAGAAAAAATTAATGGGCAGCAAAATCTCTTCCGCCAGGCAATACACCGGACGCATGTTAACCAGAAAAAAGTTAAATATCTGCAAGCACTCCTGGACAGCCTCCCAAATGACCCATAAAACGAGAGAATTAAACATTGTTTATGTAAAACGCAAAATGCGCAACTAAACTATACAATATTGAAAGTCTACTAGCTTGATGTCAATGTGAAATGCAGATGAGCTAACAGAGATTAGCATTGACTGCTACTTTAACCTACGCAGAGCAACAGTAGGGACACCATTGACCCATAAAACAAGAAAATGAAACATTGTTTATTCAAAACGCAGAATGCTCAACCAAACCATACAATATCCAGTCTGCTAGCTTGATGTCAATACGCAACATACACAAGCTATCATAGATTAGCATTGAATGCTACTGCTACAAACTTACACACAGGCATGTCAAGGCGTTAAGTCTGCTAGCTTGATATCAATACGCAACATGGACAAGCTAACAGAGATTAGCATTGAATGCTACTGCTACAAACTTACACACAGGCATGTCAAGTCGTTAAGTCTGCTAGCTTGATATCAATACGCAACATACACAAGCTAACAGAGATTAGCATTGAATGCTACTGCTACAAACTTACACACAGGCATGTCAAGTCGTTAAGTCTGCTAGCTTGATATCAATACGCAACATACACAAGCTAACAGAGATTAGCATTGAATGCTACTGCTACAAACTTACACACAGGCATGTCAAGTCGTTAAGTCTGCTAGCTTGATATCAATACGCAACATAGACAAGCTAACAGAGATTAGCATTGAATGCTACTGCTACAAACTTACACACAGGCATGTCAAGTCGTTAAGTCTGCTAGCTTGATATCAATACGTAACATGGACAAGCTAACAGAGATTAGCATTGAATGCTACTGCTACAAACTTACACACAGGCATGTCAAGTCTTTAAGTCTGCTAGCTTGATGTCAATACGCAACATAGACAAGCTAACAAAGATTAGCATTGACGGCTACTGCTACAAACTTACACACAGGCTTATAACGACTCTGTGAGAATGAGTTTAGTTC
Organism: Vanacampus margaritifer; assembly: GCF_051991255.1. NCBI lineage: Eukaryota > Metazoa > Chordata > Actinopteri > Syngnathiformes > Syngnathidae > Vanacampus > Vanacampus margaritifer. The sequence continues at coordinate 8,767,592 of NC_135438.1, forward strand.
GGGACCTCCACTACTATTTCTTCTTCTATTACACTAGACCTCAGTGTCGCCCGACATATTCCGGCATAACGTGATACTACACCCAAGGCGCGTAACTTACTACCAACCGTCCAAAAATGATCTTTTAAACATCCACAATATAGCAAAAAGGTGAACCGCGATGGAGCAGTGGTTCACAGGAAAGAATTTGCCAAAATAATGTTCCAATAGATCTGGGTGCATTTGGTATGTATATCGATGGAGTGCTACACATCCTTCTCTTCCAAACTAATTGTCACATGATGTTAGCGAAAGCACAAATCAGGACTCCAAACACTAACGTAGGACTGCTGTCCTCAGCAAGCAATTAGATTCAGACTGCTGCTGTGCGCTGACATATAGTCTGGGGGAAATGTGCTATTTAAGTGCGACTGTGTGTGTGTGTGTGTGTGTGTGTGTGTGTGTACACGAGACACACACATTGTGAGAAAAAGAGAAACAGCAAAACGTGTTGTGTTCTGGGGAGAAGAAAAAAAGACTGTCCTCTGTAATGCTTATAATTGGATTTTAAAAATACATGTCATGGCTTCCATGGTTGTGTGTTGTTTGCTACCAGACATGTCCCAGCTGACGACTTTGTTTTTTTTTTTTGGGGCTCCATTGTTACATCCCCACCTTCATTTCTCCTATTTGTTTGTATATAGCTTTGCTCTACTTTTGGCATTTGGCCTTGTAGTCATATATCATGCCTCTACTTTGCTGAGCGCACTCGCCACAAAAGAACAAATGTCAATTGCAACAATTGCTAAAAAACATGATGAAGACTGTATTACTGAAAGGATTTTGCTCCGGTGGTCTCATGGCTGTTGTGGCCTACTTTCCAGGATGTTCCACCTCTGTGGGAACGCCAAAAGCTGTTAGGCGCACTCGGAGACGTGCGAGCATTACACGCGCGCACACACACACATGAGCACTTACACGTTTTTGTAATCTTAAGGATATTGTTTTTGTCAGGCATGCTATGTCATGTCTTTTTGCTGCTGCTTAAAACTTCCCTAAGAACATTCAAACAACAAAACTAGTCTAAGAATAGCTCCGATGACAGAATAATTTTAAGACCTGATTTACTAGAACTGGAAATAGGGAACACACAATTTAGCAGCCGCTAACAGATAGCACACAGTGTTAGTTAGCGAGTTGACAAACATTTGGGGAGAGCATAGTAAGTGCAAAATGAAGTATGAAGTGATGGAATTGGAAGTGTTAGTGGAAAACAAACAAACTGAGAAAAAGAAAAGAAATCTATGGCTCCGATAAATTTGGGCCAGTAAAAAATAAAGCCCGGACGCAAGGAAATCCGGAGTTAAAAGGAGCAACTAAAAAAAAAAAAAGACATGACTTTCAAGTACCAGAAGCTGGATTGGATTATCAACATTCCCATTCATTTCTGTTTAAAAGAAGATTTAAGGTAGCGGAGGAACTAACTTGTGTCTCTTGAGCGAGAGCCCCATGTGCTGCTTCATCTGCTGCAGGCCGTGGTAGTCGGTATAGATGAGGTCAAAAGGCAGAGGGCCAGTCAGCGGGCAACTGCCTCTGCCGGGGGGCACACCCAGAAAGCTGCAAAACACAAAACACATTCTTACAAAGGGAGATGACGACTCCGAATAAAATAGGAAACGACAAGCAAACATACAAGAGTTCATTATTACAACTGTGTACTGTAATCATGTTTGTTGTACACGCTTTTTTGCTTTACATAAATCCGACATCTTGATAATCCAATTATCGCATCTTACTGCCTTACAGGCATGTGTTGCTTTCCCTCAGATTTGCTGACAACAGAAAAAGCATTATTACACCAGGGCTACTGCTTTTTGCTGTTTGGTGCATTTTGGGTGAACGAAGCACAATTGCGGCATCAGAACAATTGAGGCTGGCATGAGAGACAGAATGTGTGACTAAATAAAATCGTCCCGTAGGGATGGCTGGAAGCCCAAAGTTCCTGTCGTATGTAGATTTACAATATTTGACAAGACAGGTGATTGGCTAATTGCCTTCGGGTCACGGCCCTGCTGATTGGCTGCTGCTGAGGAGACCAACTGAATATGTCGCTTCCGGTACGTATAATGTGGATGTGAGACTTTGGGTCCAATCAGATTTCTCCCGTGTTAATCTAAATCTGGACCTCAAATGCTGGCCGATGTAACGTACTGCAAACTATATTAACATTGGGACTGCTCCGTTAACCATTCAGATGTCATATTCATCTCAGAAAATTACATCAGCATTTTTCCATCCTCTGATTGGTTAGTAAGAGCAACTCTAGTTCAACTGTTATTAGGTATATGTTGATTCTGAACTGCTTTGGCGGCAGGCTTTTACAGTGAATTTCTTGCATAGAATTTCTGGTTTCTATAATTGCTACATGTCACATTTCACAACCTCAAAAATGTCAAAAACTGAGAACCCATGTGTAAAGAGCAGAACCGAGCTAAGCCGGGTAGCTACACAGTCAAAAAGGGTCAAAAGTATGTTGCGGTGTTAATTGTTTCACCTGTGAAGTTCCCAAGCAGCCTGCAAAATAAAATTTCGTGAAAGATATGAAAGCATGTTTTTTTTCTCTCTATGAGGCGGCGCGGAGCTTTTGGTTCAATCAAAGCAAAACCGGGAGGGCACCGGCCTTTGGCATAACATAACACAAACAAACAAGATGAAAAGAGAGTATCAACGAGGACCTGGCTGGGTGGTACCTTGCGAGCAGCAGCAGATGGTCAACCAATGGCGGGAAACGCCATGGATGTGTTGTCGGCCAGTCTGTGTTTTTGTGCGTATGCAAACACAGCTGCTGCTGACTCGCCTCTTGTCCACAAAACATGGCATCAACGCTACATAAATTCACACCGGATGGATCGGCTGCGTGTAAACAGGCAAGGTGGACTCTATTGCATATCGAGTATACCACTTTCGGGACAGCTCGTTAGTACATACAAAAAGTCTGTACCATGAAAGATAACGCATGAATAACGTAAGAAAAGAAATCAAGAGAAGAATGAAAAACGGCACACAAACGCTGTCTTATTTCTTTGCTCTTCATTGGCAGTCTGTTCTTCTATTTGTTGGTGAGCACTGAAAGGCACTGGAGCTGATGAAACCGCATTGAATACCTGTCTTAAGGTGAGTGGTGTGCAAAATAAACCACAACTCTTTTTCCATTTGCTTTTTGTTAAGAGCATGGCGGAGAGTAAACAAGCCTTTCGTACTTTGTTCAAGGCCAGGGAATGATGTCCAAACACATTACGCCATACAGTCGAACCTCCACATTTCAACGTTCCATTTGGGAATGGACCAAATATTTTGCTCGCACGCGATTCCACTAATACAGAGTATGGAAATTAGATTTTTTTTAATTGCTTGTATAAAAATAGTGGGGTTTCTGGAGGGATCACGTTCGAAAATAAATTCTGAGAATGTGGCTGTGAGTGAGCTAATTTACATAATAGGCCCCACACAAGAGTTTCCCCGCCCATGACATGATCAGCGACACTGGGTTAATATCCAGAGCCACTTTCAAGCACTGTCATAACCACTACCATGCAGAAACACACGCATTCCCCGGGTGCAACACCCCTGCTGCCATTTCAATGCCAAAAGGCAAGCAAGGTTGAGTGGATTCACAGATTAGCATTAGCACTGTTAGCTCGTGATAATTTGATGACATTGAAGTTTGCTTTGTGACGTCGTCCGCACAGTGATGGAAGCGTATACAGCGATGCCGTGAGACAAGAGTGCCCCCGACTTACAGGCGTTGTCGTTCGCTCATTTTGCTTTGACTTGCGAGCGCAAATTTGAGATACAAACACTGTATGGTGGCAGTGAACTTTACTCAACTCAGTACTTTGGCAAATAACGAAAAAATATTCAAAAAAGAGGCTTCAAGATGCTTAATGCCACTATTTGACGTTGACTGTCAAACTAAACATTAGACTGATAGAATTACATGTGTATTTAAAACAAGCACAAAGCATTGAGTCTGCTAGCTTAATGCTAATGCTAACACATCAACTCATATACAGTATAACTCTTTGGGCAACTTTTCTGTTTAATTCTTTTAGATTATGTAAATATGGTATTTTTTTCAACAAAGTACAATATAGTGTAAGTTTATATCATAGTAAAACATATTTAAAAAAAAAAATCTGGAATCAATAAATAGCATATCCATTTAATTAAATGGCAAAAGATGACACAAACACACAAACTGGGCTGAGCTGCTTTTTTTTTTTGTTTTTTTTTTGGGGCACACGAGAAAAAAAAAAAAACACTTGGATGAATGACAAACCTGCACACGGCCATTATGCATATCAGCCGTCTGTAAAATGTGCTAAATTCTGTCTCGTCCAAACGACTGAGATTTGCCAAACACACACTCAGGGTGGCATTTGTGGCAGGCACAAGTCAAGCCCCACGCTGGGCCACAGAGGAGGCCAATTATCCAGGTTCTTAAGGTCTCCGGGCTACCGTGCTCAACAAGGGCTCAGTAAAAGTGGCAGGTGAAGAAATGGCGCCAAACGCGAGTCGGCCGATGGTCATTCAAGAGCATTGTGCTGTCGGTTCAAATTGCTAAATGACTTCTTCCTCTCTGCGTTTGTGACTAGCAATCAATTAACCTTTACCTCAATTATGGATAATATGAAACATTGGCTTTTGTTATACAGTAGGTAAATATTTGTGTTTTTGTCAGCCAGTCAAGTGTGGAATGAAACAACAATGCAACTAACTCTTTTGATGGTACAGTACACAAGAGCGTGCTGTGAATGTTGATGCCAAACAGAGGATGAATTTTTCAGACCCCCTCATAATCCTAACATCAGCTACCACATGCCCCCTTAAATGCCATAAGAATAAATTTGAGGGGGGGGGGGGGGGAAAACCCTCCAATTCATTTCTAAATTGTAATGTTATGAGGAATAATCTCACACTTTTTTTCATCCTGACCAAGACCTTCATTCTCAGAATATACGCCTTTTTGTTCTTGTAATAATACGTCTTTTATTTTACCCAAAGTGATGCAGAATTGTCAGATTCACAGTATGTGATATAAAGTTACCAATCAGAGAGCTCTTAATTGTCCCAAAGTAAAGGTCGGAGGAGTAATTGGTTCATTTTAATAATTGGTTAATTAAAAAAAAAATATATATATATATGGCAATTTATTTCCAATTACTTTGCAAGACCCTTTGCAGAGCACCCCAAGGAAACTTTCTTCCTCCCCAACAATTAAATAAAGAAGGAAAAAAAAAGTCCACAGTATATGAGACTTTTCAGTGATGAGCTGAAAGCTGAAGGCAGCGTTCAAGTGTTGTCATTTTAATGTGTACAATGTGATCTCTTCAGGAGCCATTTTGTAAGCCACCAAATGAGCCATAACGAGGTCTACATTGATTGTGGCTGACCAAGATATATATATTTTTCCCCCTGATATGCTTCATTATTAGACCGCAGGGCTCACGTCAGGGCTATTTGATCACAAATTGAGAAATAGATTAGAAGGTAAAACATACAGCTTGAATGCATTCAATTTGCCGCCGCCATTTTATGTCTACTTTAGTGATAGATAGCAAAATGTCATCTTCTGCACAAGTAGGACATCCATAACCAGCAGGATGCACTTTTTTTTATTTTTATTTAACTATGAATTTTACATGACTCACAAAAAGTGAAGTGATATTTTCCTTTCAGGTAAAATGTCTGGGTAAACCTAAAGTGCACTCCAACCTTTACAGGTGAACTTAATTTGACCTGCAAAGTTTTGGAACTTTATGCACAAGTTGCTGACAAGGAGCCGAATCCACCAGAAACCAACAACTGCGAATTTGGTTGAAGAACACTGTCATTATTTTCAAATTAAAAGCGACGGCTGCTGTGTGTAATGAATTGCATTTGATGTGTAATTTCACAAAATGTCGGTGCCACATGTAATGCAAAACACCGAAGCCTAAGTGATGTGTGTTTATGTGTGCACGTTGGCAGAGATAGCCGGAACAACCACTGCCTGAAAAAAGTAAATGATGTCAAATCAACACGCTCCTATTACGACACTGAATCGGTAATAGTCACAACACACACACACAACACACACACACACACTCACACACTCATCCCCAGTCGTGAGCATAATCTAACACTCATACATGCGTGTAATCATCCATTTCCACATGCACCTCTGATTACACCAAAGGGATAGCAATCTGTATGCATGGCAAAGTTTCATTTTAATTGAAACACACAAACGCATGCACGCGGACAGACAGACAGACAGACAGACAGACAGAGCACCCCTGCTGACAGGCCCCAGTTATCAAGCGAGGCAGGTAGCCGTGGATCAGGCAGCCTGGAGGCATCATGAAAAACAATTCAGGAAAGAGAGAGAGAGAGAGAGAGAGAGAGAGAGAGCGGCAGTGGAGGGGATGAATCTGAGATGAAAGAGCGAGGGCGGGGAGGGGGGGGGGATGAAATAAAATAAACACTCCTGTCAGAGATAATAAAATTGTCAGATGGAGAGCTACGGTGCAGAGGGGGTGGCGTTGAGAGATGCGAAATGCGAGGGTGGGTGTGGGTGGGTGAAAAAGGAAACTTGGAAGGTCAATGGAGGGAAAACAAAAAAAAAAAGGAGAAGAAAATGAGCAGGCAGGAGTAGACGACTGAACCAAATGTGTTCATGATAAGAGACAAAAGCAGGAGTGAGGAAGCGATTCAAAGATGAGAGAAAACTTACATACACCACGACGACGACAAAGCGGTTGACATCAAATGTAGCCTTTTGCTGTTCAAGTTGGCCATTTGTATATTGTTCTCATTTTTTCATCTTTTCAGCACAGTCCCCCATTCATCACACTCGTACACTCACTTGGAAAATGTCATTACAGCCAGCTAGTGGCACCACGATAATATTTGATATTTTCTTGAGGGGAAAATTTTCCGAAAAACCAAATTGTGTTACTGTTTGGAGTGAGTACTAGTGTCATCTCCAAACTGTAACTGGGGGATGTCAGAAACAGGTTATTAGGTGAAGCGCAAGGAGTCCGTTCCCTCACCCTGTCAGCACTTAGGACCCGCCGGCTGTCTTCTCTAGATTTGCAGTCAACATGTTTCTATATTACTCGTCACACCCGTGATGTAAAACGAGGCATCTATTTGAGGAAAGGCATTTATTTTGTGTGGTAGGGTTTTTTAAAGAGGAGGCCTTCATTTGGAAATACGGCTATAATAACGTAATTAAATATTTCTTTAGGGAGGGTGGAAGCTTCTACACTCACAGAAATATTTCAAGCCTAACTTTTTTCAACATAAATTACCTTTTTTTTTTTTCCAACACAAACCTATAAAAAAACGTATATGATACATTTTCATTAGTCTAATAAAGCCTATTTATTTTAATTACATAATCCTCAGGTTTATATGTATTTAGTATTAACAAAAGTATAATTACTCTTTATTTTTGTAAACGTTTTTAGGATGTCTGCATTCAGTTTTATCCCAACAACATAAAAATATAAAAAAAATGGAAAAACAAAAAAAGTGTTTTTCCATATAGCAGTATATTTATTGTGTATAGGTACCGAGTAACCTGATCATTATGCAGTTCAAACAATATACTTAATGTAATTTAAATAAATACTCTCATTATTATAATTAATTTAGAGTAATTATACTTCATTAATACTAAATACATAAACCTTAGGATTATGCATTTCAAATAAAAATAAAAATAAATAGACTATATGTATCATATAAGGTTTATTTGTTAGGTTTGTGTAAAAAAGATCTAGAAAATAAAGTAAATGCGAATTTGTCATGTAAAAACCCCCCATAAATCTTAAGTTAGGCTTGAAATATTTCCGTGAGTGTATCTGGGAAAGGTGTTTATTTCAAGGTTGCTCTTAACCCACTTATGTTTTCCTGAGCTGAAAAATGGGGGCGCCTAATAGGGGGTGAGGTGTTTATTTGAAGGTGGATGAGTAAAAATAATCAAAAGTATCTACTTACTGACGTCTCCTATTAAATGTGGAGTTGGGAGACTTTTTTTTTTCTTCTTTCCGTCAACTGGCCCACACTCCCAATGACAGTCATTATTGAGGCATGGCGCCCATTAGAGCGGGGGGTCGCCTATTTGAGGATGGACGATAGACACTTTAGCATATCATAGTCTTCGATACTGTATGATATGAATTCACTCTGCGAGCTGCCACAAACCCTCGTGAAGAGATGAAAGCTGTTAAACGATGGAGCGGGCGGATGAAGTGGGAGTGTACTAAAAAGCATGTGGAGGAAAAAACACACTCATCAGCGAGTCATGTCAAGTCGAGTGGGTTACTCACCCCCAACACGCATGACAGGCACTTACAAGAAGCGACTCCATATTGATGTGTGTTGCAGACTATCAAGCATGTTAAAGCTGCAATCGACTGAGGGAACGGAGCACAATTTTTCACCTAAATTGACCTGACGGCCGGTTGGAGTAAAATAAGCGCTTCGGAATCCTTTGGAAGAGACGGTGGCTTGTAATTAGGAGATTGCCTTGGGATCTTTCTATGCCAACACGGGAAGCTGTTTGAGCAATTTTTTTTTTCAATACACTTGATATCGAAAAATTGCTCCGAAACGGCTTCAATGAAATGATGAATGTTTAAAAAAAAAAGGAAAAAAAAGAGAGCAATGATGATGACATGTCAAATCGGTAAAATTACCGAATGAACAGTACTGAGCTCTCCAGAATAAAAAAAAAAAAAAAAAGATGAATGTTGATGTCAAGACATGACGCTATACCACACAAATACCGTTAACAGTGTAATGCGTCGGGATGCTCATCATGGAAACGCTATACAATGCAAATACTGTAGTACAAAACGAAGCCCATGGTTGATCCCTTCTTACCGTAAAACATCAGTTCCATGCGATTACACTTACGTGTGCCTGCGCGTCTCAATCTTGTTGTTTTTAATCATCTCCTCTTCCGTCTCCTCCAGGGAACATCTCATAACAAATACAGCTAAAACAGCAAAGGAGGCTGATGAATGGATAATGTTGTTTTGTTTTTTTACTGGCGCTCACTTTAATGTGTCCCCAGGCCCAGGAGCCTTTCCAACACTGGAGCACTTTTGGCCACTGCTTCTCATCATCAGAAAAAAAAAAAAAGATTGAAAGGGAATGATGACAAATAGAATCTTATAGGCATGCAGTACAGAGTCTTCGCTTTATTTGCTGTGGCAGCGTGTGGGGCTTTCCTTCATGCTCGCTTAGAGTAAACCAATTTGGGGCTGCGTGGCTAAGGGATGCCCATCAAGATCATGGTGTCCTAATTACAACCAATTTCATAGACGTGGCAATCTATTCATTTACTAGAGTGAAAACTGGAAAACACCAAGAGTCGTCTTTATTGGTCATTTTTCCATGCACCAAAATACGACCAAGTGTTGCGCATTGTACTTTAGCAACCTCTATCGGCCATGTCCGATAGCGAAAAAAATGAATAAATACAAAACTGAGACTCGAACCCGGATCGTCTGGTCGAAAGACTTACATCCATCTTACTTTGTGACAGCAAAGACTGTTTGAAAGCGCTCTATAAATAAAGATGACTTTATGTGATTGAGCTAACAATCCAGTAATGATCTTAGTGTTCATTTTTAGTGTTGACAGCGCATGCATGTCAATTCACCGTCGTCATGTTGGGATAGTATGGGAAAAAACATATAAAAATGACAATATAGATGCAGATCCTTTAATACATTGCCGAGGTATTGGATACAGTCTAAAAAAAATGTTTCAGGCGAGACTTAAGGTGATGAAAAGCTGTGACAATTGGGGATGTTGTTAACAAGCACATTGATTTGAGCTTGAAGGGAAACAATTGGCCAAACCAGTTCCAAAGAGACGAGGAAACAAAAGAGACAGAACAGTAGGAGGTGGGGGTGGAGGTAAGAAAAGTGCGGTGGAGAAGATGGAAGCTCCTGCAAATATATTGATAGAAGCAAGAAGCAAGAAGCAACACAAATGTTTGATGAAAAGGGAATGACAAAAAGAAGTCTCTAATCCTCTGTGATGATGTAAGTTGATCTATTTGATAATTTTTTTTTTTTAAAGATAAATACACAAGTGCAGTACTTTATGAATCCCCACCAATTAGAGTGCCTCCAATGAACCCCAAATCAAGTTCAGATGTTCTAGCAGGCTTTTGTAGACATTTTTTTGTACGTGAAAACATTGAAAAAAAAAAAGATTGAAAACGGGCATTTTAAGTAGTGCTTATGGGAGTGTACTGAATGTATAAAAAAAAAAAGTGACGAGGGAGCCGCATGATTTTGTTAGCAAAAAAAACAAAAACACATGAGTTAGCACACCGTCCACCTGAGTCCGGTTGTCCGGGAACTGGAGCAGCTGGAGTATGATATAGAGCAGGTGTAGCTCTGTCTCCCCTCGCCTTTGCACTAATCCATCTAAGGGTGCCCATGAAATCTAATTTGCAGCAGCCCCATTTCCATCACGTTTACTCTGTGTGAGACCGCATTGTTAGGAACGCGCATTCAGCACAAAAAGGTGAAGGCGCCCCAAAAAAAAAAAAAAAAAAAAAAAGTCCAGCGATGTCCACGTTAGTTAAAAGGAGCAAGTGCAATCCTCTCCGGAGCGTAATGAAGGATGGTCCAAAAAGCATAACACGGGTACAAGTGATTGTCCGACACAAAGATGCATTATTTGCACATTTAAAATACAAAGGATGCCAACGCAGCACCTTGCTTTTCGCTGCCTTCTCCTATACAGATTTGCACATATGCACATTTTCTTCTCATCCAGCCACTCTTACATTAAGGAGACGTGAGAATGAGATAAACCTATTAAAGAAATATAGTGCATTATTAAACACCGGGATGCAGCATTAAGGTTTTCTAGTCATTATGTAGCTTGGTTATGGTCTGTTATGCTTTATACACCACAAGGGACATCATAATTAGTAGAAAGTACAACAATGCTAACATGCTTTCTTGTAAAGATCCCTAAAAGTGAGGCTTATTGCAAAGTCTTTGAGGATTAGAGACCAATTCAAAACCAAGGTAACGCAGCTGTGTCAAGAACAAGTCGAAGACCAAGTCAAAATGAGACTGTGTTTAAAAACTAGATGAGGCCAGATCAAGTCCAAGTTCAGACCAAGACCATGGTCACATGAGGCCTAGTCAAGAACCAAACCGAGGTGATGAGAAACCATGTCAAGAGCAAGACTGAGACCGGATGAGGCAGCTGTTTTACAGAATTTTTTATTTCAAGCTTTAGAAATGTATATGAATCCATAAACAAGGTATTGTCGACAGCTGCAAATCCCACAATTCATTAGTTATTTAATTCAAAGTCCCCAGGAAAAAAAAGGCCTACCTTGTGCTACGACACCACAATTAATTAATTGTCAACTAAAAAAACAATCGCACTTTTGAACACGGTTTGCAAACGTCTGGCGAACGTTCGGCGGGCGTACGTGACCCTGAAAGAACCCTTGCGAGAAATCACCATTCGCTAACAGTCGCAACCCGTTCGACCCTCAGTGGGATACGGGCTTCAGATATTAGCAAGACACCAAGATGAACATGTGCCACTCTGCGGCAAAGTTCTAAATCAATTGTGTAATGTTTGTGTAAAATCCTGCCATGGGAGCAAGTTTCTAGTCAAGTCCAAGTCTTTAGTTTCCAAGCCAAAAAGTCAAGTCCAAGAATTGGACTTGTTTATGTGTTGTTGCATTTGCCTACTCTACGTCATTAGCATTGGACATCGCTCAGGTGCGCGGAAAGGTAAGGAACGAGAGAGGGGCAACTTGCAAGACTCGTAAGAAGACTTCAAGTTAAGTCTTGAGTCCAGTTGCAAGTCTCAAAAAATAGCAACGAGTCCTGAATCCTCTTAACTTAAAAAAAAAAAAACGCTGAATATCTTTCTCTTTGCTGTCACTATCAAAAGGTGGCAAAAATCCAGCAGGATTGTGTTTTACTTTGAAAGTGTAGCAGATGTCTGCGTGTTGTCAGTGCATAATGTATAAGGCGCAAGCAACCTGATAGCCCTACGGGCCGGGGCACGGTCTCGCTAATCACCCCCTTAGTGGCCAATTACACCCGTGCAGTGCACTCTTCACAGCATTTCACGACACTGGGCACGGTGCATCAATCCCAAAATAAAAAATAAAAAAAAGTCAACAGCCAAGTTGGTTTGACTCACAAACTGTAAATAAATACCAGCACTGTACATCATAGCAAGATAATGGTTCTTGAGTGCTTGCTGTGGGCGGCGAGACACACTTCCAAATGACCACAACACACACACGGTGATTGTGTAGATTGCGTGTTCATTTCAAGTGTGAATTCAAACATCCGTGTCATGTTGAGAGTCTGCTGCCTACAAATTGTCCACTGAGAGCAAGACAAGGTTCGGGGGGAATAAATACTGTGGCTTCCGGTGTAATTTGTAAGTCAGACAACAGTGTGTGCGGTCCCTCCAGACGTCATTATATTGATCTTAACTTCATACCAGTGCCATTGCGAGAATCGATAGTGGCAGGAAGACAAAGACTATTGAAGCGATGGAGGCTGAACAAAGGATGCCAAAGCACAATGTGCGAATCGTCCTCTTTTGCGCCTGCTCCAAATTACAAATCGGGAATGGAACCGCTGCACATCCGTCATCCATCATCAGGATGCGAGCGGCTCGACAAGCCGGGTGATTGATGACATTTCGGGCCGGAAAACTGATTTTGAATAGAACGTACACAGCCAAGCCACAGGGATTTTGTCCCCCCCCCAACAAGGTATATTTACATCCATCCGTCAACCTTCCGTGCATGTTGGCACAAAAGTTGAAAACGTCGGCAGAAACGTGGAAGCATGCTGACGCAGGGCACACAAAAAGACAAGACACGGCGGACTTCCATGTGGATCAATATTGCGCCGAATAAATCAACAAGAGGATACCGGTTGACTAATCCCTGCCGGAAGCGGGGATGCTTGCGATCACAGCACATCTAATACATGGAGTGCAGTCTGTAAGACAACGCCGATGACAGGAGGATTGCAAAACGTCAATGATTGCTTGTCGCAGCTGTCATTAAAGGTCATTTTCAACACGGCAGTTATGCAGCTCTGCTAAGTTAAATGCATGCCGTTCACTGTGATTTATATACGGCGGGACCGCCGACTTCCTGCGCCGCAGACAACGGAACGGCTCCAACATCTGTTGTTCCTTTTCCTCTTTCATCTGTGCTTCCAGTGGTGCAGCCAAAAACAGAAACTCTTTTACATCTGCGATGATTAATTCAGTAGTACTAATACCATTAATAGTGTTTAGTGCTGCAGTCGCTCTCTATTCAAAGTGTGAAAAGGGTACCACAAGAACACAAGATCTCTCTCGTGGAATGCAAGAGATTTTTTTTTTTGTTGTACGAATCAAACGTACAGAATTTGAATTGTAATTTATACAGCGGGAAATTAATTTAACAGACCCGGAAACAACGGACTCCGGATTCAACTGTCACAAACGAGAATGCAGTCCACTCAAAACACCCTTTTTTTTATAGTAGTTAGCAACTGGTACACGTTTTCCCAGAGATGTGCGTGTACGTGGCGGCCATGTTGGTAGGGGCGATGTTCCCATCAAGCAATCCAAGGCCATATATGGTGGGTACTAGCTGCAGTTCATTATCCACCCCAATCCGGTATCATTTGTTGAAAAAAAAAAAAATAATAATAATTTAAAAAATAGAAAAAGAAATACTGACTTGTTTCCCCAATATTCATTCGAAAAAGCTAAATGAAAAAACGAAATCTGAGTCCCGATTTTGTGCACAAATGGGAAAAAAAATATATCACGGGTGATTGGGACGTTTCATTGATTCCGGATATTTTCATATGCCACAATTTGTGTGAACAAGAAGCTTCAAATATTTCTACTGGGACTTTAGGCATGAGCACACTTGAAAAGATGGCTGAATTTTTAAAGCTGTTTTTTCATACAAGTTGTTTTGTTGCAAACGTCAGACATGTGGCTACAATATTAAAAAAAGAAATCTGTGTCAACTTATTAAAAAAAAAATGTGACTCTTAAGGAAATAGTAAGATGAAAACAGTCTCCAGTTAGAAGCATATGAAACCCTCATGTACTGTATAGAGATATTATATATTGAATTGAAATTGGATAATTTCCCTTGGCACCCCTCATAACGGCGCCCCGGTTTGGGATCACCGCTCCATCCCATCTCTCCCTCTTTCTTTATCACTATCCCAATGCAACAGAGTCTGGCAAATGGCTCCATAACAATAAAACTTAATTGAACTTATAGTCCAGCAATACGGGTGCGACACGTTCCCGCCGACTCACCTCTGAAGCTCCTTGACAGACATGGAAATCTTGAGGTTGTGTCCCAGAACGTGGAGTGTGGTGAGGATATCGGCCCACTGGACCATTTCCCCGAGAGGACCCCCTTTGAGCACCTTGGGGCTGAAAACGTCGCCAGACTCCTCTGTTAGAAACCCCACGTGGATTAGGATCTGCGAGAAGGCACACGCGCACAATCTTGTCTGATTCGGGCCAACCGGGTGAAGGATCCCACATGGTGCACTTAATTCTGCATTTCCACTGAAATGAATGTGGATAACTCCGTACTGACAATGTACAGTTTTATGTAAACCTGATCAAAACCATGATATTCGCTAATGTAATAATTAAAGTGAACACTGTTCAATGTTTGAATATACACAACCCCCAAAATTGTGAGAAAAGAGTGCACATTTCTCAACAGTTGAATCATGGCTAATTAAAATGTTTAACTCTTTGACTGCCAGACGTTTTCAGAAAAGGGATGCCGTGGGTGCCAGCCGATTTAAGCATTTTTGACTGATCTTTCAAGGTCCATAGAAAATTATGTGTTTGGACTATGGAAACACACATACTACCAAATGAAAGATTGGACTCTCATCTTTCATCAGAACAAAAAGTTTGTTTCTACCTTATTCCGTTTTTCAGTAATCAACAATAGAAAATGGTTAGTTTCACCTCTGTTTTGAAAAAAAACGTCGTTTAACGTCTTTGGCACTCCTCCATAGGATTTTACTAAACGTTATTTAACGTTTTTGGCAATCAAAGAGTTAAATGCAATTTTGCCCATTACAAAATCACTTTCAGAATATTATCATGCCTCATTTCCAACCTTTGTGATCATTTGTAAACTCTTGATCTTCAACCATTCATTTCAATTGCAGAATGAATAAAAAGATATTGTTATTAATTAAGTATTTATATAATTGTTGTACCAAGTTACGGTGCTGTTTTAATGACTTGGGGGGATTAGAAAAATTTGAATTTCTGATAGAAAAAAATTATTTTGGCAATTCCCAGTGAATAACCTTTCATACCTAATTAGACAACCAAGTTCAGTGCATCCGCAAGCCGACTCAATCCGTGCATGCAGTAAAAAAGTATCACTTTTTTTTTTTTCATGCCTGGATAATCATCACATCCCAGCAAGAAGGAAGCAACATGTTGCTTTTCCGACTGGATTGGACCGGGCCATGTCCGAGCCTTGCTTTACGAAATAATTCTGATTACATGCTGGCAAGCACAGCAAGTTTATTTATTTATTTTGGATGGCTGCATAAATATGTTTAGAAACAGATTTTTAAATTAATTTATAGATGTTTAAAGAACATTACATCTGGGTTGAAATTGAATGTTCATTCTTTTCAAAGCAATGCGTTCAACCTCACTGTACTAAAAACGACCCAACTTTCTAGCTCATGTTGTAAACATGCACCAAATATGAATGAAACATTAGACAATAGTGTGCATGCGTGTGCGTTTGTGTGTTGTCAAGCTCCGCCGAGAGTCCAGCTGGCGTGGAAAAATCCCCGGATTTAATAGGCCCGGCTCTATTAGCTGTTGCTTCATAAAAAAAAAAAATAAGTGAAATTTAATTACAGTTATGGCGGCAGATGGCAAGAGTGACAACCCGTGGCAGCAGCGCCGTTACTTTTCACGCGGTGAAGCGGCACGGCACAAAAAAAGTGGGGAAGAAGTTCCTCGCATAAAAACATGGAAATGTTACTTCTCTTGCAAATGTGTGTGCGGTCGTTTTACTGCTTCTAAGACCTCACAATTTAAGGATTGCTTGTATATTTGCTCACTGGGCAATCGGAATAAAATCTTGAGGCTTAAAAAAAGGCTTCTTTTTCATTTGGATTATTATTAGACTTGAAATCCATCATTTATTTGGATTATTGTGTGCGTGTTGGACTCGCTACCTTTGAGGCATGAGCTGCCAGTGTCTCATGAGGATCAAACACAAAACCTGCCAAAGCCGCTGAGCAGAGTGGGGAGGGGGTGAAAAAAAAAAAAAAAAAAAAAGAAGGTATAA
The DNA here is from genome assembly GCF_051991255.1 of Vanacampus margaritifer. NCBI lineage: Eukaryota > Metazoa > Chordata > Actinopteri > Syngnathiformes > Syngnathidae > Vanacampus > Vanacampus margaritifer. Next base: position 8,784,006 of record NC_135438.1, read on the forward strand.
AACAACACAATCCCACTGATATTTTCAGTCTTTTTAAATATGTTCACATTCCTCAACAATCACTTGTCCTACTTATCAAATCATTTTGTTTTCTGTGATAAACAAGCACAACATGAAGGAAGGACTTTTCTAATATACCGCAAAACTTTGACGGGTGATTTGACAGAGCATAGCATATGTAGTAATAGCTTGACCAAAATAAGGGGAATTAGAATAAATACAGTTATCGCACAGGCCTGGTCCGCTTACTAAACTAATAATGGTGTGTGTGTTTGGTTGGGGACCCTCGTTGAAGGTCAGTTTGATGGAAATGCACAGGTGGTAACACAAGCTGGCACCGTCAAACAGCAGCACTTCACCCTTAAATTCACCTTCTCTCATCTTCCTTCAGTCTGAAAATCTTGGCCACTTCTCAATATCAAGTAGATGTGATTCATCAACCTGGATCATTTGAGCAAGAATTGCCTACCTTATTATTCGATTATCGAATGATGGAAAAGTCTTACGGTTGATTTGGTGACTACGTGGTAAAGCGGTAGTTCCGTCATTTGGTGGCTTCTCCTGATATTAACAGATACTGTACCAGATATCTATTTGAGGTATGTGGTTGACATAGCCACGTTTAAATGGGGGCACCGTCTATTAGAACTATCATATTGGAGCGTTTCATTTCCCATCCTTGGCAAAATCCTCCAAAGATTTGACTTTTATTAATCCCTTCATTTCCACCTGGAAACGTATTCTTCCACACAAAGTGGATTAGACTAGATCAGTCTGGAGTCAGGCAAGTCTCTAAAGACCAGACTCTTAAAGACACAAAACACATTCAGCTTCCAAAAGATGCTTTAAAGGTCACTTGATAAAAGAACACGAAAGTCGTAGCAGACTCACTGCAAGTGGTTTGTGCAATCAGGCTCATTTCTGTCTTGTATCATTTTCTTTAAGCCTCGAATGGATTCCGCGACGTCCTGAATTAAAGCAATGAAAACAGAAATTTGCATAGAAAATACCCGCTCTATAACATTCTGAAAGTTGACCCTGGCTTTTATTAACGTCTCCATTCTATGCGTCTAAAAGTTACTTCCCAGACACTTTTCACAGTCTGATGCGGTAAAGTCCACCCACGCATCGACAGATATTTTCTGTATGCATCTCAGCCTTTGTTCATTTAGCACTTTTGCCACATTTGAGTTTCAAAACAGAGGAAAGAAAAAATTTTAAATGAATATGTAAAATATCTAGACTTGTTTATCTTAATAAGACAATCCAATATATATATTTTTTATAATTGTATGATGAATGGAATTAAATTAAACAACTGGTTAATAAAATAAACAAAAGATCTATACATTTTTTTTTTATATATACAATAAATAAAACCAACCAATCGTAAGATTTTTTTGAAACACATTTTACATAAAAAAAAATGCTACCACGTCAGAGGTACAACTTTTTTTTTCTTTTTCTTTTTTTACTGATTGTAATTCGTCTACAATGTCATTTCTT